>NC_090727.1:1984478-2008610 GCF_036898095.1 Palaemon carinicauda
TTATTTGCATTCACCTCGCCTCTCAGTTATCCCCTAACGGAACTCCCGCATAGCTTTAAAGCTATTAACTGATGGAAGAGCTTTGAGTTTAAAAGGGCGTAAATTTCACTTTGCTTCAAAAACAAAATAACTTCACCGGATTTATGTCTCTGAGATGGGAAAGAAGAAGCTAATGTAGGTTTGAGTTGGTAGAGAATTGCTCTTTGGGAGAGCTGAAATAAATGAGGTGACCAGATAATTAGCCAGTCTGGAGATCATTGGAAATACTTGAAATAAAGGGATATGTAAAACAACATTAATATTGGATTTAACTCTTGAAGCACATCAGACAAATTATGTGTATCATAATTTAAGAGATGCTCCATTACGATGTACAGTTTAGCAAGGTAAATGTATGACTGGTTTTAATAACAAAGCATAAAATCGACGACTGAATCATGAAGTCCAAATGGAAAAGTCCTACAAGTCATTGTCTATAACACATATGGATATAAAGTTCAGTTTGAAAATTAGTAAATTACAAAATTGTTGCTTGATAAATGGCAGTAAAAAACTGAGAGCGGTAAACCAATATGTTATCATGATAAATGGTAGCTTGTTTTTTTTTTCAATAGCATTGTGCACGATAGCTGAACGGCAAAAAGATTATTGTAGTTTATCGACCCCAATACCTACACACAGCTTTAACTGGGCGTCACTATAAAATGGCAAACAAGCCATATTCTGGTATTTACGAGATTGAAATCCAGATAATTCACGAAATCCATAAAAGGAAAACGTTAAATATCAGACTATCATCTCCGCCTTTACTTGCTCTACATACCAGACAACACGTACAATTTACGTGATGGTTAAAGTATCGAACCTGATAAAGAAATCCATTTCACTGATTGTATCTCCTCAAACGGAAGTTCTCTTCCGAACCAGAAGGAAAGGGTTTCGACTTACGCCTTTATCTGGCTCATTACTGGCTGGGCTGAAAGAACCTTTCTGGTCTTTGCTGTGATTAATTTGACATCATCTACAAGTAAAATCTAGAAATAAAACTAATGTTTGCATTTTTAGTTCCTTTAGTTTGTCGTTCTGATATCAACATTTTAAGCAAATAAATAATATCCAATAAAAAAATAATTACCGAAAAACATCAATAAGTATTGATGGCCAAATATTTAGGAGAATCATGCGGAGCTCTAAATGGATAAAAAATAGTGATGATGATGATGATGATATGGTGGTTATTGCTGTAGCATTTTGGTTCGACAAAATTCCCAAATACCAGTTCTTTAGTACAAAGTGAAATTTGAAGAAAAAAACCTTGACGGAAGTAGGGGAGCTAAACATAGAAAAGCCTTGGGGAACAGATTTAAAGGGTAATCATGAATGGCAGAGGCAAAGGACAGTGACAATACCCTAGAGACTGACCATATATACATATGATCAGCGCCCAAGCACCCACTCCACCCAAACTAAGACCATGAAGGGCCAGACAATGACTGTTGATAGCTTGGCAGGTAGCCCTATATGCTCTCCCAAACCCCACATCCTTAGCTCACAAGAATGGTGAGGTTGCAGACATTACAAAAACTATCGAGCTTGAACAAGTCTTGAACACCAGCCCAGCAGATCGCCAGGCAGGGAAGTCTCCAATAGGCTACCACTACCCATCAACATCCAGAAAGCAAAGAAGCTACATCCTGCTGATAGACATTGCAAGGAAGTCTTGCTATTGTGTCACGCACTTCCAATGCAAACACAACCTCTCTCTCTCTCAAGGGATTAGAGCTTTGTTAGTTGAATTCTAAAAGGAAGTCAGAAAATATAAGTCATCTTCCTTTACAATAATCGACAAAGAACTGACGTAATTGAACTATATATTTTACATACATCCATACATATACCAAAGGCACTTCCCCCAATTTTGGGGGGTAGCCGACAACAACAAGAAACAAAACAAAAAGGGGACCTCTACTCTCTACGTTCCTCCAGCCTAACCAGGGACTCAGCCGAGTTCAGCTGGTACTGCTAGGGTGCCACAGCCCAACCTCCCACATTTCCACCACAGATGAAGCTTCATACTGCTGAGTCCCCTACTGCTGCTACCTCCTCGGTCATCTAAGGCACCGGAGGAAGCAGCAGGGCCTACCGGAACTGCGTCACAATCGCTCGCCATTCATTCCTATTTCTAGCACGCTCTCTTGCCTCTCTCACATCTATCCTCCTATCACCCAGAGCTTTCTTCACACCATCCATCCACCCAAACCTTGGCCTTCCTCTTGTACTTCTCCCATCAACTCTTGCATTCATCACCTTCTTTAGCAGACAGCCATTTTCCATTCTCTCAACATGGCCAAACCACCTCAACACATTCATATCCACTCTAGCCGCTAACTCATTTCTTACACCCGTTCTCACCCTCACCACTTCGTTCCTAACCCTATCTACTCGAGATACACCAGCCATACTCCTCAGACACTTCATCTCAAACACATTCAATTTCTGTCTCTCCATCACTTTCATTCCCCCCAACTCCGATCCATACATCACAGTTGGTACAATCACTTTCTCATATAGAACTCTCTTTACATTCATGCCCAATCCTCTATTTTTTACTACTCCCTTAACTGCCCCCAACACTTTGCAACCTTCATTCACTCTCTGACGTACATCTGCTTCCACTCCACCATTTGCTGCAACAACAGACCCCAAGTACTTAAACTGATCCACCTCCTCAAGTAACTCTCCATTCAACATGACATTCAACCTTGCACCACCTTCCCTTCTCGTACATCTCATAACCTTACTCTTACCCACATTAACTCTCAACTTCCTTCTCTCACACACCCTTCCAAATTCTGTCACTAGTCGGTCAAGCTTCTCTTCTGTGTCTGCTACCAGTACAGTATCATCCGCAAACAACAACTGATTTACCTCCCATTCATGATCATTCTCGCCTACCAGTTTTAATCCTCGTCCAAGCACTCTAGCATTCACCTCTCTCACCACTCCATCAACATACAAGTTAAACAACCACGGCGACATCACACATCCCTGTCTCAGCCCCACTCTCACCGGAAACCAATCGCTCACCTCATTTCCTATTCTAACACAAATTTATTATTTTAAAACAAAACTAACTATGGTGTTGAGAGAGAAAAATATTTCTTTGATTATCAAAATACCTCCACTAACTGATAATAATAATAATAATAAAAATAATAATAATAATAATAAATAATAAATAGTAAATAGTCAATAATAAATAATAAATAACAATAAATAACAATAAATAATAAAATAATAATTAACAATAATAATAATAATAATAATAATAATTAGTAGTAGTAGTAGTAGTAGTAGTAGTAGTAGTAGTAGTAGTAGTAGTAGTGGCATAAAAATAAAATATGTCTGAAGCATGATTTTCAATCCCGCATCCACCAAACTGGATATTCAAGAAACATAGGCACGTGGGAGAGCACAGGGTAGAAGGGGATGGAGGGAGGGAAGGGGAGTCTGCATGTGCCAAGACGAGATGAAAACGATGAAGTGACGAAGCACTAGGGGAGAAAGAAATTGATTTTTTTATCCAAGGGAAACGACCTTTTGAGAGAGAGAGAGAGAGAGAGAGAGAGAGAGAGAGAGAGAGAGAGAGAGAGAGAGAGAGAGAGAGAGAGATGCTTAGAAACTTTGAAATAATTTTAGAAACAACTGATACCACCAATGTATCATATCTCCAATTTATATTGGATTTAACCCCCTATATCAAACTAAATAGAAAACAAACGTCAAAAATGGCTTCTTTGATCCCTTAGATTCGAGGTTCAGTTTTCATTTAATATGCTGATAAACGGTTTCAATACAATCTGGCTTCAAAATGAATTTCCTTAATATCACCTATTTTATGTCTTTCGAGATTAAATTGAAGATCCTTCCCCATCTTAGTTTCTCATACAATGCAAATATATAATTTGATTAAACTTGTTAATGGTGCCTAGCAATACCAACTTTACAAATAGAAGTACACAAATACATATATTTTTAAATATAGAATTAAAAATATAATCCAACAGGAACATTAACCTGTAACAACCTACAAAGACATCATATAAATACAAAAACGGCAAAGCCGATGTTGACACTCAGATCTGCAAGTTTATTTCATTGATTTTTTTTTTTCAATAGATAATAAACGTAAGAGTTGACACATGAAAAAGTTATAAAAATTAGTGATGTAAACGCTACCAAAATGCCAGAGCAGAAACGTTACAGCACATATATTTTCTTGTGGTTTTAAGAGCAAATGAATCACTTATGAACATATCACTTGCATCACTTGACAAAATAACACGTGCATTAATTGTTTCAATAGCATTAGTCACTATTAGAACCTATACTCATAACAGTAGTTATAAATCACAAATGAAGATTTCTCAATTATGATAAAAAGTGAAAGTAATTTGTGTGGCTATAAAATAAATTGTAAGAACAGTTTGCCAGATGTAATAAGAAATAAGTCGTAGTCCAGCAAACATATTTTCGGCAAGACCCTTTCACAAGCAATGATAATTAAGTCACAAGATACTAATGAAACTCCACAGAAAATGACGAGGCACACGAATCGTCTTTGCCACAGTGAAAAAACAATACATTTTAGAAGATAAAAAACTTAGACGTAAAAAGGTGTTTCAGTATTGTATTCATTATTTCTATCTACATTTCAGAACGAACATACTATCATATATGAAAAATATACTATCACCTTATTCAACAATATTCCCTAAAATAAATACACTACTAAAGAAAACACAATGTGAAAAATATAGCAACATCAAGTTGAAAAGTAGGAATAAAAAAATGTGACATATAGCGAAATCAAGTTGAAAATTAAGAATTAAAAAAAAAAAGAAGCTAAAACAAAAATAAAAATTCACCGGTGAAAAATTTAAATCAGAGAAATGATGGCAATAGAACACCGCACTTCACAGGACAACAAAATTATTTATTCTAGAATATTAGAGGCACTATTGGAAGAACTCACAACAACCCTTTGTTATGACAATCACCGCCACGCGCTAATTCTACTCATTCTACTACGGAAAGAATTAAGATTTTCTTATTTTTGTCCATCACCCTTACTTCAATTTTTACTATCATTGTTTTCGACCAGGGATGGCGTTTACGTAGTGCCATTACACAAACTCTCATCTTGATAAAAATGAAGTTTTTAATTGTTTTTTTTTTCCCTTTTCTGCGTACATCAAGGACAACCAAGATGATGGTTTAATGTGAGGGGGGTGAGATATATAACAGGGAACAAAATTTATGGAGATTCAACTCGAATATCCACGTCACTAAAAACATGGGTCGGGGAAAAATGATAGCCTGGTGAGAGAGGACAGGATGTAAGGAATGCTTACAAGCGAAACGGTGAGCTACTGAAAAAGATAATAATCAGTAGATACAAGTCGACCATTGAAATAATAAAAAGGCATTGTTACTATTAAACCAATTTCTATTATCATTACAGGTTAAGCTACAACCCTAGCTAAAAAAGCAAGATACTACAACCCCTAGGGCTCTAACATGGAAAATACTCAAGTGATGAAGGGGAACAAGGAAATAATGATCGATATTTTTAAAGCCATTTGAACATTACGAGGGGAATAACATAGGTGTTCATGCACAATATACCTTAACCAATAAATGTTTGGTTTTCCACATATCCACATACAATTCCCCTAAATCAAACTAATTCAATTAACCAACGCATCATTGCTTCTTGTAAGCCTGTGAAAAGTAGAGAAAACTTTAACCGAAGAGATAGAAAACAAATAACCAGGAATAATCGACTTCACATACATACAAGGCGTAAAATCCGAACCAGCGACAACCGCTTTTGGAGGCCAAGGCAATTAAAAGGGGGCTCGGTAGCTCCCCTTCCCTATTCCAAATTCAAGAGGCGAGAGGAAATGAGAGGCGAGCCCTATTGGCCATCAAAGAGAACGAGGAGAGACCCAGGGCCTAATGGCTTCGAGGGCCTCTCGCAATGGGGCAGCTCCTTACCATGCGCTGTTCCCTAATTGCAGCTGTGAACATCGGAAATGGCATCATACAATTTCCCAGACAATGGCGTCGGAAGAGGGAGATATAGTGATGATGATTGCGGTTGGTATTTTTTTTTTCTTTCCATAATTTTATTTACTCGTGTGTGTCTATATATATATATATATATATATATATATATATATATATATATATATATATATATATATATATATATATATATATATAGCTGAATAGGTTGTTAAAGAGTATTTTCACTAGGTACCTTATAATCTAATAGTCATTTATCTTAATTGTGTTATTTGTTGTAAATTTCCTGAAATAGTTCATTCTATACTTCAGTTTCGTTTCGGTTACCTGCTGATTAATCTAATTGGGTACAGAGACTGGACTTCTCAGTGATAATATTGACCATTAAATTTTGTATCAACTTGAAGAGTCTACTTTTGTATTTTCCTGATCTCTTATAACTTATCATCATCGCAGTGAAAGGGTTGAAGGGAAAAATAAAAAAGTCCACGATATTGTTTCATCTAATCTTTTACATCAACCGCTATTTCAGCTATAAATTTTGTATCATCATCAGGGATACATAAGCTGAACATAGGAAAAACTTAACTATCAAGGAAGGTAAAATAAAATGAAAAATTAAATCCAAATATACGAGGAAATTTGGCCAGAAATTTTGACAATGGTAGATTTTTATTGCTAAATCTATAGCCCTGAACTTACGTTTCAATTTCCACTGCTTGAATACTACTGCAGTTGCATCAATAACTTTTCAATTTATGAATGAAATAATTTGCTAGCTTTTAACATATTACCAATGGCAATGATTTTTTTCTTACTAACAAAATTTTAAGGCGAAAAAGTAAAACATTTTCTCAATAATAGAGAAACTGATCTGGTGATTCTCTCATTTCTTTGAAAGCTAACAAATTAGATAAGCATTTTCGCAATAAATAAAAGTTCCTACTCCTTTTACAGTATTGGTGTCAATTTGAAATGCTGCTCGGAATTTGGAGGTAATCAAAACTGTATTCTAGCTGAGATGATCAAGTCATTCAAACAATTTGAATCATTGAAATTCTCAATACTTGAAAACATTGGAGGATGAGAAAGTGGTAGTAAGAAGCGTTGAAAACCCCTACGGTATGTAAGCGAATCATCCACCAAAGGCTTACAGGTTCTTTCTTATTTGTCGATGTGAACAATACCAGAGCATATATCTATCTACCTTAGCCAAAAATGATTTGACTTCAGCTGCCTCCGGACAACACCAAGTCTCAATTAATTTACGTGGCCTTTACAGAACTCATTCTTGAACTTCTTCACAATCAAATATGCTCAAACCGATTAATCAATTCTTTGAAATATGAGGCCCAAATGATATAGAACTGAAAATACAAAATTCTTGCAGACACATCTGTATATTGTATAAAAAGAACTGTGTATCCATATTTTTTGTTTAATAGTCATAGTTTATGGGCCGTAATAATTTAGTTTATGCTTGTCACCTTTTATCCTAGGATCGGCATTTGCAAAAATTTTCCAGTATAAGCAAAATGAAGATACAATGCCAGAAACTCAGGAAGACACGTAACGTCTTTAAGGTATCGACCTTCTCTTATACTGCCGTCTTTTCTGATAGTAGGGATAAACTATTCCTTTCTTAAGGGCTTGACCCTCTCTCATATATTCCACCCATTTATGATGTTAAGGGTCAATTAGTCTTTTCTAAAAAGCGAAAAAAAAATATGATTTTTCTTCGAAAACTTCCCTTTTTCTACACTGGGATATCTCCTGTTATAGAGTCAAAGAAATCTCTAAACATTAGGAAGGGTTCACATACAGTACTTTCAAACTGACATTCATGTGGTTATATATAGGAACACTTTTAAGAACCTCCCAAACGGATAAAAACATGTTTCTCGGAAGGCAGTTAGAAAACAGGCAACACACAAAATTTTTTCTTGTGAGTGCGTATTTTCCTTGCCACATTTTGAATCTACCTCTATACTGTAAATTATTACTTTTCTAAGCAACTGACATAAAATACATACATTCATAATCTCTTTTTTCTTTATCAAATCAGTTAGGAACATTGTCGTCGATAATCATTCCCAGTTTCATGTCCTTTCAACTCTTAAATATACTTACAATCCATTGCCATTTAAATTGATATAAATGTTTTCCTTAATGTGCCCCTTGACTTGAATGATTTTACTGCAATCACAAATTTCTCTGTTTTGCGACATTCCATAATCTGGAAAAAGAACATGAAAGAAGAGAGAGAGAGAGAGAGAGAGAGAGAGAGAGAGAGAGAGAGAGAGAGAGAGAGAGAGAGAGAGAGAGATATTTGATTGATTGATTAGGAGTTATCTGGCATCCTGACATCTTAGGTCACTGACGCAGAGAGAGAGAGAGAGAGAGAGAGAGAGAGAGAGAGAGAGAGAGAGAGAGAGAGAGATTTTAGCGTCATTATGAAATCTCTGAAATATTAGGCGATTAAAAAAATATCATTGCTTCTCTGCACAACTTAGAAATTTCTTTACGATTATGAATAAAAGAACTACTCTGCATATTCATTCTTCTTGTTGCAGGCGCTTGCGCAAGCAAGCCTTCCTTGCAGTGACCTTGCAAAGGCACCATGCAATCTCCAGCAAATTTCCGTTCCAGCCTGGAATGCTGGATCATTACTGCTCTCAAATCCAAGGAGATTCGATCTAGACCTCATCTCAACTTGAACCTCTTGTCGATACCCAATTTAATATATCACGCTTGATTTAGTGTTGTATTAATTGGAGGTTTGAGGATATGATAATGTATGACAGTTGAAAAACAAGAGGATAAACGAGAATTCCAAAGCCTTATACTTACTACTTAATTCCACGGTAACACCGTGTTACTGGAAGCAACAAAAAGACCATCCAACCAACTAACGAAAGATTCGTGAAACGTCCGATACTATTTTAATTTCCAAGACTCTTTCCCCCTCTCGGATGAGAACAGGAAAATCGAAGTTTCAAAGAAATTTTTGACTATCTTCTCTTGCACTATAACTGGATTAAAACAACTGAGCGGTCGGCAGAGGCTTTATTAAAACCTTAACTCCACTTTGCCAGTTCACATTTGGATAGTAATGGTCCAGTAAACCCAAAGCTCTCAAAAGCAGTATTGCTTCTTGCTGTGACAGAAAACCGGAATTAACCGTATGCAAAGCTTTAATCCTATGCTTAATTTCCTTCAAGGACATCACATAGGGATTGCAACGAGATGAAACCCATGACATGAATTCAATCCCAAGACTAATTGAAATTCTTATCTCCCTGATAAACGTCCATGTCCAGGGAGGAAGAATAATGCTTTACTAAATTGTGAATATTAGTTGATAACTAAAATAAAGGACTTTTAGTTGTGATGGATGTGTGTCTTTTTAGTGCAGATAAAACTACAGTTTAAAAACATTAAAAATGCATAACAATCCCTTAATGATGATAATAACAATAATAATAATAATAATAATAATAATAATAATAATAACAAAAATGGAAATGACGATGACAACAACAACAATAACAACAACTATAATGATACTCTTCGTTGGTGCTGTTGTAAAGGGGATCGTAGCTTCTCAGCTGGATTCAATTTTAATTAGCGTTTCTACTTCTTGTATAAGACCAGTAAAACTTTGGACGCAGCTGAGCCACAACCATCTCTTATAATAAGAATTCCGAAAGTAGTAATCAAAGATATGATCAATAAACAACAACAATAATAATGATAATGATAATGATAATAAAAACAACAACAACAATAATAATAATAATGATAATAAAAATAATAAGGATAACAATCCTATCAATGTGATTGTAAACATTAAAATATATCGAATAAAAAAGCTAGTCCTAAAAATAAAACATAAAATTTATGAAGATATTTCAAAGTAAAAATATCAAATAAAAATCATCACCACCTAGGGTGACCTTCAAACACTTATTTTCCCAGCTAAGGAGCGAACTACAATGATCCCATTCCCGAAGCCAATCAATCGCAGTTTATTTTCTCCTCTTCATACTAAGGGGAATTATTCTCGAGAGTGTCATTCCATCACCTAAAAACTACACACCCTCCTGCGTTCTGGAAAATCCCCATCCTCTTCCTCTTTTCTAGCTTTAATCGGAGGTAATCATCATTTCTTGTTTGGAAGCAAAATACTTGCTTGGGAAAATGTCCCAGCAGGACGGGGTTCTTAAGGCAATTTGTATCAAGAAACGACGGGGATATTGACTTTCCGATGCTTAGGATTTAATGAGAGAGAGAGAGAGAGAGAGAGAGAGAGAGAGAGAGAGAGAGAGAGAGAGAGAGAGAGAGAGAGAGTTACAATATATCATGACTGAAAATGGATATTTTAACTTGTGAAGTCCTACCTAAAGGGTGTATCCCTCAAGACCATATGAAACTGAACGGCAATTACAATACCAGCAAATGCCATAAAGGAATGTGATAATGAGGTATCATGTACTAGCTGAATCAATAAAGCAGCATCATCACATTATTGAAACAATGAATAAGCATAACCTAACCAACAGGCCGCATGACTGTAATCATTATACAATATTTGCTCAAATGAATATGACCAGTAAGTTATACCCAGAGTAACTTTCTCTCTCTCTCTCTCTCTCTCTCTCTCTCTCTCTCTCTCTCTCTCTCTCTCTCTCTCTCTCTCAAAATTACAGTTAATTACAGAAGTATTGTTGCTAAGACGTAAAAATAATTCATCTTTCGTATTACCAGTTCTCACGCTATACATGTATTTTGTTTTAATGTTGCATCCAACGTTTTCCAACTTTGTCCAGGTATGTTTTTATTTGTCTTTACGTGGTAGCGTACACACCTCTACTATCATATTCCCATTTGTTCAAATAACTGCAACAGAACAAAAACTACTGTACTGTCGTCAATGTTTGAAGAACACCGCGGTTCAGTATCCCTGAAAATTTCCATTAAGAACTTTTCAAAATAGGTAAAATTGCAAGCATTATGAACGCACAAGTTGAAGATTGATTTTGATTTGAAAATTTTTGTTTTTTCATATATAAATCTTTTAAAACCTATAAAAATATAAAAATAATCATGACAACATTTCGTACTCATAAAATTGAGAGCTTATTTGAAACCAAACATGTTTTATGAACATATAAGTTGAAGATTTCTTTAAATTTAGACTACTTCCTTTTTATGTAGAAATCTTTGAAAACAAAAGAATTAAAACCTAGACGATCTTTTTACTCTTAAAGATTCCTTTAAATATAATTTTTTTTTCTTTCATCGTTTACCTGGAATGATTTTTTTGAACTAGATGCCCTTAATCTATTTTAGAAGCCAATAATATGAAACTTCCGGGAAATCCAATGCTACCCATGTTCCTTTTATTTCCTAGCTTGTGAAAACTGTCTTTTGCAATCTGGAGGCTTGGCTAATCGTTCGAAAAAATATACACCTTAATTTTGAACCATTGAGTTAAATCGTTTAACTGTTTAAGTGATAGCTTCACGGGATTTTGAAAGCTTTAAGAGAGTGACCACTTTTCATCAAGATGAAAACGAACTTCCTTAAAATCTAAATAGAAGGCAAAATTCCTTTGAGTCTGGAGATAATTATCTATAAACGTTTAACTATACGATCTCTTTGGGTGTAATACCTCATATTTATGTGTCAAGCGTCAAATACGCTGAAAATAATTCTAATAATAAACTGAAGGAGAGCAAAAAGATTAAAGGGTATATTAATTAAATGTACTAATTATTTTACTAAAAGGCAAATAATCCTTTGATAACAAAAGTGAGCGAACTACTGTTTTAATTACCGAAAATAGAAAATATCGTAGTTTCTACAAGGGCTTAAATAAACAAGAACTAAATAATGATGTGATATACATATCATACTAAAGGTTAAAAGTCTAATTACGCGTATTTTCAAACTTAATCTTCAGGCAAAAGTTAAAATAATGGAATTTCAAAGAAATACACACTTTATATCATGAAGTACACTTTTGTAAGTTGGATTTTCCTAAACAATTCAAAGCGCGCTTTCCCACAAACATTAATAACCTAATAATAAAATCAGACAATTTCGTAATATAGATGCGTATATATACACACATATACATACACACACACGCATATATATATATATATATATAGTGTGTGTGTGTGTGTGTGTAAGTATACAAACAGACCTATACATACATAAAAATATGTGAGCGAGTCTTCATAAATGATTAAACATTTCGAGGAGGTCGCTAAAAATGAAAATGTTTTACTAACTTCAAGAAAGGTATCACTACCATTAATACCAACTCAAATGTTAATCGCCTGGAGAAGGTTATCCAATAACGTGTTTATAAATAAGTTTCATGGAATTCCATTGATATTTACGTAATCCTGCTCACAAACAGCGACTGAAAGACTACCCGACCACATACATAAGCTTTTCGTTAAAAATAATTGTCTTATACTTTTATCTTACTACTTGTACTTCAATTACTTGAATACTATTTTTAAATAGACGTGCACATGTGCGTTGGTAAAAGAAAAATCCCGACAAAGCCAATGGAAAAACGAAAGGAAATAATTTTCACTACGGACAGCTCTCCGAAATGCTGTTTTGTTTGTCTTCATAGTGGAAGTCCATTCACGAAATTAAAACACGAATAAAGACCGCTTGAATGTAGACATAATTCTCTTACAAAAATATTGAAGTGAAACCTCCATCCACTCATCTATGGTTAATACCTGAAATTCAGTGCTGTTAAAAAGAAAACATTCAGAATATGAGACTACAGCGAAGTTTTTGGTTCACAATTTACAGCTAAAAGACACTAAGAAGTACCTCTCTTTGTTGATCTTTTTTCAGTGTAATACCGCGTTAAGATACACTGAAGATCACAATATATCATAAAGAGAAAATATGATGCAGGCGTGCTGAACAAACTCATGCCACGAAGACTAAAGATAATAATGACATGCTCTATGAAAAAAACTATCCATTTCCTTTATCAGTCTTCCTCTCTCGCAAAGCAAATGACGTTGACACATAATTCATCACATCCAGTCTTTCTTTCTCTCTCTCTCTCTCTTTCTCTCTCCCTAAAAAGCTTTACATAAATGCAAGTCATAATGTAATTGTAAATGACAATACTTTTCGCCGTATTTTGAAACACCAAGAATTTTGACAAAAGCAAGCAGACATGCAAATATAATGACATCAAGTAAATATATACCATAATGTACGTGCATATGCAGACGGAGGTATATAAGAACGTGTATGAATCTCGCATACAAATAATAAACCCTCGCTTACGCATGTTTAAAGAGAATTCTTTTGATTACTTACGTCTGATCCCAAATAGATCTAAATTCCACTTGGTGCTGGTGAGAAAACATGGGAATTCTTTGCACGAGCAAGTTATCCATAAAATCAAAATATTGAAACTATATTTAAATCATCATATTTCCAGTAAAAGACCTATACAAGCAGTAAAATGAAACTAATAACAAGTAATAACGGTGGATCCCCGACAAAATTAAACATCAAATACTATATATAAATACCATCACATCATGTAAATCATATCCAGCCTTTACTGGATAGGGTAAAAACAAGTTTCTTACGTATACATAAATTACTAGAGGTTTCATTATAAAAACCAAAAGGATGCTTAATTCATATTTGATTTCATTTTATTCTATTTCTGAAAGTTCGTTCCGACTGACTACCTGTTACTGGAACTACTAAGATATCCAGCATCGTATCGTATCAAAACAAGGAAGAGAGCGAATCAAAGATTAACAAGACAGCAACTAAAGATATTCATAAGTAAACGAGAAGGAATAAACAGATCTGCAGGGTAAAAAAAAAAAAAAAAACACAATTGCGATATAAACACACAGACTAGAGTAGGAACATGAACGAAAGTAAACCAGAATGGAAGTAGAGTAAAAAGTAAAAGCGTAGGTGTAGCTGCAGGCCGGAAAAAAGAAAAAAAAATGTCTACGGTACTACCTCATACGCAATAAATCATCGAGAGCTTCGTTATACATATTTCAACTATTAGGAGAAGGTTTTATCCAACCTAAAGTGGATATGACGAAAAAAAAGCGAATTGAACGATTTAATGTACAAACGAAAATAACTATAGAAAACTATAAAAATTAGAAAAAGATTATTAAAAGTTAAAATACCCCTGAGAGCTTCGCCATCTTTCATAGCAACTTATTCATTGTTTGAGACGAGTGGCTCTACAACGTCGAAAATCCTAGACCCTTGGCAGGTAGGATACGCGATGGTTGAGGACCCAAGTCCAGTAAAAGTGTCTTGTGTTCCTCACTGAGTGACGATGACCTCAATGAGATTAGTAAACTTGAAAGTAATGACCTCGGACGTCCAACTTTCGAAGGAATTAAATTCCTTCGCTTCACAAGTTTGGGTTTCCTTTTCCGTGCAATGGAATAAGGCGAAACTTCTACGTTCAAAATCTTGAAAGTCTTGCATCATTTCCTACTATGGAAAAGGGAAATTCTTAAAAATGAAGATTTGTGATAGGTTTAGCCTAAATTTATCCCTAATTTAATCTAGCCTAACTGAATAAGATACTTTTCCGAAATATATAGCCTCATACTGTGTACTGTAAACACATCAAAGTCAGGTAAGAAATCTGATGTCTCATTAAACAATGAATAGCTTACAACAATAACCTAAATAGTACTTGAATAAACACACAATCTTCTCATGAAAATGTAAATTGCCTAAAGACCCGTTCTTAATATTAAGGTCTCTACTGTCAGACCTATTTTGTCTCGACTTCGTACCTTTTTTTTTTTTTTTTATTTAAACCCCACTCCCAATTACAAAATATACATGAAACTTTCATTGCAATTAAACTTTCTCTCCCAAATGACCCGAAGGATCTGGAAAACAGTGGACAACTATTGACGTACATAAGAAAAATTAATCTCGTGGCGCCGTGATTGTAGATTACTTATTGATTTCTGAATAATCTACACTCACGGCGCCACGATGGTGGATCCTGGGGAAGGGCCAGCAGAATGGGGGAGCCAAATGCTGGCCCTGGTGCTTGAAGTAATCGGTGGCGCGCCGTCCGCCGAATTTATGGAAGGTGATGATGGTCTTAATCTTTTCTCTTAGCTTGAATTAACAGCCTTCACTTGGATCCCTTTCAACACCTCGATCAAGGAAAGCTTTATGGATTTGCTTGGTTTATTGCTTTCAGACCTTAGCCCCTGCCACGCTGATATATTTTCCGTTTACCCAAAGCAGAAATTAGACATGGGTAAGAATGAGCATGCGTTCGTCACCATGAAAAATGAAATGAAAAAAAAATAGCGTGGGAATAATAGCCCATTAAAAATTTTAACAACATACAAAATATTCAAATAAGTACCATAAAAGCCTGGCTAACTAATATCAGTTTTATATTACATGGTATTCTTGGACCGAATTACTACTTTAATGACGTTATTGCAAACCAGGGGTTATAAGTTTCTGCATGAGATAAGCATGGATGCGTGTACTGGAAGGCTAATCTTTTCAAACTCAAATGTAGAAAGAGCTATCAATTTGTCAATATGCATAATGTTCTTATGCACGAAAAATTTTACGATATTATAGTAGTGTCTATATTATCTGATAAAATGCACATTTAAGTGATCTAAAAAATTAATGAAATGACTATTTGCAGTATAAAACGAATAGGCCAGTGCCACAACACTAAAATATACCGAAAAAATGGCCAAATATAAGACCATAAAAGCATTGATCCCTAAGACTAAAATAATGATTTTCTTTCTTTGCACACCTAGCTATTATCATTATACAGAAAATGACGGAAATTATAAACGATTAAATAGACACGTTTACTTAAAAGGGAAATAAACAATAACATTTTTTATGATAAACTGCGTTGACAGTAATTACAACTGAATTAATGCGTTGTAACATGGAAATATAAAAGCTACATTTCGACGCGTTAACTATAGACGTGTAGAGGAATTATATCATTGACTTTCTTAATCCTAAAGAACGAACATATTTAATGAAACATTGAAATAAATGACTTACAAATGCCTAAAGGAATTAAACGAAACTAAAAATATTTTCTGGAAAAGTATATAAAAACAATCACCAACGAAAATTAATACGAATGGAATAAAGGGAACCCAATGAACCAATGTTTACTTTTGGATCATAATATTTAATTAGCTTCCTAATAATTAATATATATATATATATATATATATATATATATATATATATATATATATATACATATATATATACATAATAAAAACACACATATGCATACACATCATAAAACACACGTGAGTGTATTAGTTACGTTTTTACAATAGGAATGATTTCCCCTTAACAGTGCTTAGCGGATATAGCCTACCACACATCGCTCACTTGCTATAATGTTTAGGAATGTAATGTGTCTGTATATAAACTACCTATAAACCTTTATAAAGACATTGATTTTGCATTCTTATTAGCAGGTAATCGGAAATGACCAAGTGTGCGCACGTCATGCATATGAATAGAATTCCATTATCAACTATATAACAAAGTGGAGAATGGTATTGGATATACACATACAGTATATTCTAAAATCCTGAACAATGGATTCTGTACAATGGCCCTTTGCACTTTTGAATAAAAGTTCTCGTTGCTTACTGGTAAATTAATCTGAATTGCAAGATTATATTGCAAGTCCATTTATTGACTTTCCGTCTTAATGGAGTTTTATAAGAAAAAAAAAATCTACTGGATTGATTTCAAGCAATGGAGGACCACAGAACCTTCATCAAGATAGAATTACACTCACCTCTCTCTCTCTCTCTCTCTCTCTCTCTCTCTCTCTCTCTCTCTCTCTCTCTCTCTCTCTCTCTCAATAATCTTAAATGTATTTACCTTGAACTATTACCATCCGAGCATTTATATTATTCTCTTTCTTCCATTGTCTATTCACCTCTTCTTGAGGTTTAATATAGACTTATCAATGATATTTTGACTTTTGGATGCTATAACCTTACTTTGCTTACAGTACCGTTAGTTTATAAGTAATATGTTCATTATATCGTTATTTATTTTTGTGAATTCTTTAGCTAACAAACATGCCAATTTTCATAATGGTGACTTGAACTTACCATGACTTTTTTCCCCAAAAAATTAATTTTTGTATAGGCAACTGCGACAGGTAACCTAGCGCCTTTATAGAACCCATGCGTATTTAAAAAAAAAAATATATATATATATAATTACATATATATATATAAATACATATAAATATATATATACATATATATATATATATATATATATATATATATATATATATATATATATATATATATATATATAGACTAGAAAGGAAAGAGCGCGAGTTCCAAACCCGAATGCAGATCGGAAACAGGAAAAAATAGGAAATTCGAGTAAATTCCACAATGCGCGAGTTAAACAATCCGTGAACCAATTATTGGAAGGTCTTATGATTTACAACCACAAAAGCGACGTTCGTCGATAGGGATTTTTTCTTTTTATTCCGGATTGTTCTCAGGATAAGAAGGAACTAATAAAGCAAGAATTCGCATCCGATTGCAAGAATAAGGCGAGAAATAATAATGAGAATAGCAAATGCAAGCATTGATGAATGTAAGTTTCCTAAATCTGAGGAAATGGCTACAGTCACACCAGTTCTGAAAAATGCACTGGACTACCAGGAATTAAGCTCATATAGACCTATTTCAAATCTATCCTTTGTCTAAAAAGTGCTTGAATATGTAATTCTTGAACAACTAGTCAGCCACTTAGAAGTAAAAGAAGCTTTGTCTGACAACCAATCTGCTGACAACCAATCTGCTGACAGAAAACTATACTCTACGGAGACAGCCATCTGCTCTGTTGTAAATGATATGCTACAAATGTGGTATCTTAATACTGTTCGATCTCAGTGCTGCTTTTGATACAGTGGTGCATGAACTGCTACTAAATGATCTACGGTCCATCGGCGTTGAAGATCAAGTCTTCGAATACCTAAAAGACTACTTGGTTGGTAGAAATTACTGTGTACAAATTGGAAACTCTTATTCTTCATATGAACCCTTAAACAGAGGGGTACCCCAGGGAAGTGTGCTTGGCCCAATCTTATTCTGCATCTATACTATTGGTCTATCGAAAATGCTATAAAGGTATGGCGTGAAGTTTAAACTATTTGCAGATGACACAATTTTACTTCTCCATAAATTATATACATGACACTACTGAAACTCTAAACAGAATCCTTGATAGTGTTAGAGAATGGATGACATTTAAACAACTAAAATTAAATGAGAACAAAACTGAATTCATGGTGGTGGGCAAGAGAAACAGTGTGAGAAACTTAGGTGATATTCGAAAGAACATAAATAATGACTTGGTGCCCATATCTAGTAAGGTTCGGGATCTAGGTGTATTTCTTGACTGTAACCTGTCACTAAATGCCCAAATAAATAATGTAATAAAAACTGCTGGTTATCATCAAAGAAATATTGCGTTTATAAAAAAGTACCGGGACGAAAATTCTGTAAAGAAACTTGTGATAAACTGTGTTATTACAACGATTGATTACTGCAACTCTATCAACTAAAATTTATCAAAAGTGCAACTTGAGAAATTACAAAACATAATAAACCGAGGAGCAAGATTGATAAAAGGTGTCCACCTAGAGAAAGGATCACCCCTATACTAATCGATTTAATCTGGCTGCCGATTAAAGCGAGAATTGAATTCAAAATATGTACAATAACCCACCAAGTTATCAGAACCGGGCGTCCAAAATACTTAAAAGAATTGCTACATATCGCGCAGCAAACAAATCGTGTCGACACGAGAATAGTTACAGATGGCTTCAAACTTTTGGAACCTAGATTAATGTCTACTTTAGGCTCCAGAGCTTTTAAATATGCGGCCCCGAGACTATATAATAAGCTCCCACGAAACATTCGAATGACTGAGGACATTAAAGCTTTCAAGAGGAAACTGAAGACTTTCTTCTTTCACGAGTCTTTTGACAGCGACGATTTAACAGTAAATGAACAATATGTGATATGAAATGTTAAATACGGTGAACGAACAAGGTAAAACGACAGTGGAGGTCCTGTAGAGAGTGGGGTTCCCTTGCAGTATGGGACCGGAAAAGCAGCCATCAATGTAAGTAAGGAATTAATGTGTAGTGGTTTTGGCCGTGAATTGGCAAAAACATGTTAAATGCTTAAAACTTGAAACATGTTGGCAAACAATTTTGATAGATAACCATATTATTAATGGTATCATTGGTTTCGTATTCTATTCCATCTAAATTAATTCCCTTAAATATTAGTTCCAGACGTTTCCTTCAGAAACATTTTTCCAGTAGCATTATTTTGTATTTTTCCTTTTCACAGCACTGTACAGTATACTCCCTGAACCTTATCAAAACAATACATACTCGTACATTTGCCTCGGTGCCATGGCTATCCTCACTACATCTTCACCTTATAAAACAACTGTTAAATTACATTTACCATGCGCATTCCCTTTGAGTAAATCTTAAAAGGCAGGTCATAAGAGATAAACCAAACAGCCATCTGAAGTATTGCAACAGACATTACAAAACCATAACAATAAATAAGGTGGGAATGGGTTTCGTAAGTACGTTCATGAAGTGAACGAATGGAACGGAATCACGCAAACCCTTTCCGCATTTTTTTTTAAATTGCCCTATATATTACACTTGATTTTAAATGAAGCGTATATCAACGTAGTATGATGTTCTGCAGTAATATATCTTTACATGCACACACACACACACACACACACAAAAAGAAAAAAAAATCTTTTTTTATATGAAATACATACATAAAAGTTCCCCCTCCTCATTTCCGAGGAGGTGGCTCAAGAAGGCAATTCTCCCCAATAGTAGCAACGTAATAAATTCGACAGACCGTGAGGTAAATAAAAAAATAAAAAATACTCTTTAGATCTAAGAGGCACGATGGGATCCTATAATGTCCCACTTGTTGGTAACGGAGGTATCATGACCTCTAGATCATGTCCATGAGGAAGTGTTTGTGCGCATGCAACTGAATATCCTCATAATAGGATCCCTTCAAGCGCCAAGTTGTCAGACCTGATATCTACAATTTAAATGGAATAGAATTACAACATTCTGGTAATTCAGAAAAATTCAAAGAAAATAGGTGGAAGCTTTATAGTGCAAACACACCAAGCATTCTCATAAGCAAGGTCAACCTATAGTGTCCGTATGAATGAAAAATATGGATAAATAATACGAAGGTAGAGTTCTGTTTTTATTTCTTTTGCCATTCACGCTTTATAGCATTGCATGCTGCCATGGTACGCTGCCATACCATGAGTTGCAGTAGTCCCTCAAGTAGTTCCCTTGTACCTTTGCAGACTTGGTAGAGTGGTATCCTGGTGCAAGGTCGATATCTCATAAAACCCGAACTCTGTCCAACGTGTGAGGTAACCCCTAACCCAAAAAGGCCTACTTCGGGGTTTTGACTTGTTTCTTGTCGGTCTCTTTTTATATTCCGTAAACGTGCATATACGTTGAATATGTGCAATTCCTCAAACTCACCAGATGAGGATTCTTCATCACTTCATCGTCTATCATTCAATGAGGCTCATCTTGCTCCGGCGGGGTCGAGTGAAATACTATGTTGCCACGTCAGAAACCTCCCTTCATATACCTCCTTGGTCAATCGTACAGTACACTCGCTGCTAAGTCGAGTGGTAATCGAGTGGTATTCCAAAGTCTTAGCATTAAATCTCACGGGAGTCCGCACTAGTGACTATTATTCTCAGGCTTAACCCCATGCTGAACTCAGTAGGTGGCGATTCGAGTTCAACTCGCCCTCAAACAGTCGCCATGGTCCAAGAATAAACGAGCGGGAATCTAGCAGAAACTTGCGGCAGGTCGTTCCAACAGAAAACAGCAGGACAATCGTTTATTTTGCTACTTTTTTCAGTTCTATCAGATTGGAGAGAGAGAGAGAGAGAGAGAGAGAGAGAGAGAGAGAGAGAGAGAGATTATGTATGCGTCGAAAGAATGGAATTCTTCTCCGAAGACTTTCTAAGAATGCCTCCGGAGCTCCATAAACCGCATTCTCTTATGAAGACTTCTTCGTCATTTTTTTTTCGTAAGTCTGAAGCCTATTTAGGATTTCAGAGAGAGAGAGAGAGAGAGAGAGAGAGAGAGAGAGAGAGAGAGAGATATGTATGCGTCGAAAGAATGCAACTCTTCTCTGAAGACTTTCTATGAATACCTCCGGAGCTCCGGAAACCGCATTCTCTTATGAAGTCTTCTTCGTAATTTTTTTTTTCTTGAAACTAAGCCTGATACAGGAACTCCATATCGTTGGCCTGGCGGGGCTCTCCCCTTCCCGGTGCCCCCCCCGCCCGCTGGCGGTGGATGGCAACCCCCCCCCCCTCCCCGGACTGACGTTCGGCGGCTGCCCCCCCCCCCCCCCACGCTCGGCGGCTGCCCCCCCCCAATGCTCGGCGGCTGCCCCCCCCCCCCCCGACGCTCGGGGGGGGGGGGGTTCCCCCCACCCCCGCTGGCGCTGGGCCACCCCCGCTGGCGCTGGGCCACCCCCCCCCTCCGGCCGCTGGGCGGTTCCCCCCCCCCCCCGTTTTTTTAACTTGCCTAAAAGCTAAATGCCATTACTGGGACGAATATTAATAGGAAGAATGTTGAAAACCTAAAAAAAGAGAACTGAATAAACTTGAAGGATTAACAATGAGAAAATAATTAAAAGCAACCACTCCAATAAGATGAACCGATAATGAATAGCAATTCTGATGGCCCTAATTAATACCACATGATCTTAAGTAGTACAAACCGAACATTATCCTAAAAATAATACTAAGTGTGGGTGTGTTTATGTATGTATACAATACTACAATGAGTGTACCTAGAGGCTGTTAGCATCCCAATTCTTTCTAATGTATTTTGGACTAAGTATGTTGCCCAGCTCCTCCCTGGTCATGACCCTCTATGCATACTGTAATCAAACAAATAAACTATGCAGAGCTTTAGAAAATATAGGCATAATACGTTATAAGGAATGAATCAAAACACAGTACTTCTCTCGCTATTTTTCATTACTAGACTGGCTGCCCCCTATTGAGAGACACGAAATCTTTGCATTTCCCACTAAGTAGTCAGTGCTACATTGTTTGTATTAATTAGCTATCAGCCTCAAACATACTTTTGCAGTTAGATTTTCATGCAATCTAGATGTATATCAATGTAAATGGCATTTATATAATCTAAATGTATATTGATGTTAATGACATTCAGATAAATTAAAACCTTTTTCTATCGGCCGACATGGCTGAGGACTTTGAAGCGTGATATAGATGATGATGAAAGGAGTATCGATTTAAAAACTCAAGATAGAGTCGACTGGCGAAATCTAACCGAGGCCCTTGGCTGATGTTTGTTTCAAGCTTACTTCTACAGATCGCTTTTCAGAAGGTAGGATATATGACGATGTATATTCCCTTCTCATGTAAAAATATGCTTAATTTCATTTAATTGTTCGGTAAATAAACTAATCTACAAATGTTCGACTTGGAAGCATATGGAGTCTAGAAATGTTTGCGAAAGCACAATGAAATACATAGCAAATACATTCTAGTTTCTCATCTACACTAATCCACGCTTACACACACACACACACACACACACACACATATATATATATATATATATATATATATATATATATATACTGTATATACATACATATATATACATACATACATATACACACGTGTGTGTGTGTGTGTGTCGGGCAGAACTTTCCTACACTGAACATGTTAGGAGATATGAAGTCGTCTTTTTTTAACGCTTAGCTGCTGTTTGTACCCATTCACAGCTTGGACTATAGTTATAGTGGTAAGAGGCCGGGAACAACCAACGGACCTAGATACTGGAAGCTCAGTACGCTACTGCAAAGCCACACCTGTTGCATGTATCAATATCCAAAGAAAATCTTATAAATATGTAAAGTGAAACCTCATGCAAATAGAGCTTTGACAACCTAAAAGAAAGCAGCCCTTGAGAATTGTGAAGGTGTGCAGCATAGATTTATAAAATCTCCCTAACAAAAGATATCGGAAAATCCTTCACACTCCTCCCCACTAAGGCTTCATTGCTAAGAGAGAGAGAGAGAGAGAGAGAGAGAGAGAGAGAGAGAGAGAGAGAGAGAGAGAGAGAGAGAGAGAGAGCGCTAAAGTATTTGTTTATACACCTTTAAAACATATATTTCAAGGTTAATATTCACGGCGAAAAAAATACGCGAATTTCTGAAGTAATTTCTGGATCCGGGAAAATCGGAAGGCAAAGTGTTGGCATGATGATTGCAGAGGTGCAGATGCTGCATGTACGAAACTAAAAGAATAACCAAAGCGGTTTCTTCACCTATTCCAGAATAGACACTGAACATGTAGACAGGTGATGTCACTTGCATACTATTCCATCTTTTTAAAATTCTTACCACTTCTCCGGTTCATCTTATACCCCATTTACTATGAAAATAATTAATCTTAACCACCTCAACCCTCTTCCTTTCATTTACACTACTTTCATTGAGAAAAATTATTAAAAACATTCTTTCATACATTCCCATCTTGACTTCCACAAACAATTAAGTCTCATATTATTTTGCACTCATATTCCTACCTTTATTGGTTTTTTTTCCTATTTTGCGTCTGGCTTCGTCTTTCACCTTGCCATCATTTATCGGATACTTGCAAGAAACAACTCCTAATCATCTGTCATCCATTACTCTATGTTCATGGTTTCCAATTACTCATTACCTCACCCCCTGCTCACAATAATTCTCAACCATTCCCTCTTTCAAACATTTCCACAGAATTTTACCAATTTTTCAAGTTTTCATACACTATCTATATGACTATCATCGACTCCTTCAATTACCACAT
>NC_090727.1:2009110-2014110 GCF_036898095.1 Palaemon carinicauda
TGACCTCTTTAGCAAGACGATGAGATTAGGTTTAAAAATATATATATTTTCCGCTTTATATGTCATCCAAGTGACTTTCCACTTTCTCTTGAATAAAAAATTCTACCTAATTAATTCGTTAGCAATTCTGTCCCCCCTCCTGAGGTGCTAAATAAATTTTGCCAAAACTGTATACGAGTATTTCTCTTTTAAGATTATCTTATAAATGTCAAGATAATGTTTATCTAGACATTCTTATTGTGTAAAATATATTCATTTCATATTTCATTCAACTATTATATGTAATCAATATTTTATACGTATTTTTTAATAAAAAAAAATACAATAAATTTTCAGGTGATTTAGTGAACTCGGTCATGTTCCTAAAGGTATCAATAGATGGCCTCAGTGAGGTCATTTTAGAAGTAAAATATTGGAAAGAAAATTCAGCCTTAAGGAACGACATGAGTTATCTTTCGATGTCCTTAGCCAATAGGAACACTCCATTCGGGCAACGGTAAGGAAATTAGCCAATAGGAACGCTCCATTCGGGGAACGCAAAGAAACATAGTCTTTAGCCAATAGGGACCATGCCATTCGGGCAAACTGTTAAGAAATAGTGGTTTGCTCTTTCAACTGGGTAAAAGAGCCAAATGCCAGTTCATGAAATACCATTGGAAAATCTCCCTTATTGTACTTCCTTTTGAATGAATAAAACATTGAATATTATATATTATTCATTCCATTTACAGCAAGTATTGACAATAAATTAAACCCCATATTATACTTACATGATATGTATACTTATACAGAACTCTTAATCAAAATCTCATCTACTGGCTGAAAAATGCATTTTTCATATTGATCTGAAGTTTTGTTACCAGTTTTGTGAGCAAAGACAAATCAAAGTTATTTCTATATTGTCCTATAAATATATCATGCACTTTAAATAGTGAATATGGTGATGAATTCTTGTTTACTTTGATAGTTAATTAGATGAATATTTTTCAACAATTTCCCGGATCAAATTAGTCTTGTATTGTTTTATTTTTAAAATTGAAATCTTGCCTGAGAAATCAATTACGTTGAAGGTATTTTTGACAGTTTTTTTTTTTCAGATATGAAAAAATAGGATTAAATATTGAAATATATCCTTTGCAATTTACACATACTAACAGAGAGAGAGAGAGAGAGAGAGAGAGAGAGAGAGAGAGAGCGCGCATGTACATATCAGTAAAAATTAGTTTATTGTTAACCTTTGCGTCTCTGCATATATATATATATATATATACATATACATATATATATATTTATATATATATACATATATACATATATATATACATACATATATATATATACATATATATTATATATATATATATATACTCGCAACGATAACAAGGGCAGCCATTTCTAGTCCACTGCAGTACAAAGGCCTCAGACATGTCTTTATTCATGTTGGGTTTGGCCAGTTTTCATGATCACGCTGGCCAATGTGGGATTAGTGATTTTGGGAAACTTTCAACTGATTGTTCATAGCAAGCTAACCTAGTATGGGTAGCTCTAGCAAGCTAACCTAGTATGGGTAGCCCTGACAGGTACAGCTTTGCTAATCATGGCGTTACTTAGCCCCTTTCCTCACGTTAAGGTATCCCCACTCAGAAAGTGATATATATATATATATATATATATATGTGTGTGTGTGTGTGTGTGTATGTATATATATAATAGTATATATACATATAAATTACGAGTATATATATATATATATATATATATATGTAAATATATATCAACGAAATAGTGGCTGTTTATATTAAGCCATATGCCTCCCTTCGGGCTCTACTGAGAGGAGATTTCAATTGGTCTTCTCTGAATTGCTGGGTTCGGGATGGACTAAAACCACAGTCATGGATGTCTTGGTTACTTGCTATGAATCAATTGCATATGCATTTGTACTTTATGTCTCCTTTACTTCAATGACATCTGCATCTGTCTGGATAGTCTTTTCCAGGTACTTCATTGGGGGATATTTTTGAAGTTTCTAGAAGAGGTTATCGTTAGAGTACATTTTCGGTTAATACTACCCACATAACATCTTGTATGCATCACCTTAGGCTCAGTAGGTATAATTAGAGTTTTTTACCTGGTAGTAAGTTGAGTAGAAGGTGATACAATGGTTATAGATGCAGTGGTATCCACTATGAATCCTGGCTCGTGCAGTTGCATAAATATGATCTGTCCTTTTAGACATCTACAGCTTTGTGCAAATTCCTACACTTCGTTAATACTTTTATTCAAATCCCCAATTAATTGTTATTGCAAGCATCTATTTTTTAGGTGATATTATCTACTTTGCGTGTGGTAACTTATTTAAAACGCCCCTACTTGTCAATCTCTTGGACGAGAGTTCAAGATCTACTTGAGCTCGATAGCTTCTAGTAGTGTCTGTAACCTCAACCTCTTTGTGAGCAAGGTATGGGGGCTTTGGGGGTTAGCCCAACAGGTCTTCCAGCTGAGTCATGAGCAGCCTTCGCCTGGTCCTCATTGCTCCTAGCTTCGAGAAACGAAGACTTAGAATATATGTTTTCATAGAAAATTCTTTGTTCAGAATTACTCCATTTCTTCCATTTTCAGGTATATTTACATAAACTAATTCGAATCAAGAAAAAACGTCATCAGGATGCTTATAATCATGGTCAATAATATACAAATTTTGCTTTGAAAATTGCATAAGTTTTACACTTAAACCGTAACAATCATTGAAGGTTTAAACCTGTATTAATGCTTTGACTAGTGCTGATATTACAACGGCTCTTTGCATTCTTTGATTAAATTGAAAAATAAAGGTGTTCTGATAGCAATTGGCAGTGATACGCACATGTAGTTCATTTATTTCTTATTACCTTTCCTCACTAGGCTATTTTCCCTGTTGGAGCCCTTCCACTGCTTCTTTTGTAATCATTAGGGACCCATTCGGTTATATCTTATAAGAGAGAGAGAGAGAGAGAGAGAGAGAGAGAGAGAGAGAGAGTCTCTTTGCTGACTGTATTAACTGAAGGCAAATAATTCCTCAAGACAAATTGAATACTGACATAACATGACTTGTCATTACTTAAATTGATCAGTTGTAGCAGAAGCAATAATGAATAATGAGGGAATGAGGACACATTACGAATTTAAATAACCATCACAGACACACTCACATTATTATCACAGAAATATCCAGACAAGGGAGTCTGCACTAGAGCATAAATTACGAAACCACAAAGATCATTTTAATATCTTTTTAAATTGGCGATCGGACATTTTCAATCAACTTTTTAATCCGCGAAATGTGAGGTTTACTTACTAGATAGAGATGTATGTAGAGGCAATCAATTCTCACTACTTTCCTCTCCCTTCGTTTAATATTTATCATTGTTTCTTCTTATTCCCCTTCTTTCAATCCCTATCTTTACCTGTATCCCAATTCTTTCGCAACATCAGTAATTTCATTACCACCCAAACCATCTGATTGACAGGAGGCCTTCTTCCCCCCCCCCCCCCTCAGACCGTAGGAAAAAGCGAGCCAATATTCCCAGGACCGAACTCAGGGGAAAGAATTGGGATACAGGAAACGATAGGGATGGAAAGAAGGGGAATAAGAAGAAACAATGATAAATATTGGTCAAAGAGAGAGAAAAGTAATAAGAATTGATTGCCTTTACGTACTTCTCTATCTCGGTAAGTAAACCTCAATTTTCGCGGATTAAAAAAGTTGATTGAAAATGTCCGATCACCAATTTAAAAAGATATTAAAATGATCTTTGTGGTTTCGTAATTTGGGTCGTATTGAAAACCTCCTTGTCTGGAAATTTCAAAGAATAATAGTGTATGTGTGTGTGTGTGTCTGTCTGTGATGGTTATTTAAATTCGTCTTGTGTCCTCATTCACTCATTATTCATTATCGCTTCTGCTACAATTTAAGTAATGACGAGTCATGTTATGTCAGTATTCAATTTGTCTTGAGGAATTATTTGCCTTCAGTTAATTAAGTCAGCAACTAGACTCTCTCTCTCTCTCTCTGTATATATATATATATATATATATATATATATATGTAAACGAGGAGAAGGACATTTAATAGATATACAAAGAATAACCAAATGGGTCCCTAGTTATCGCAAAACCAGCAGGGAAAGGAAGAGAAAACGATGGATTGACGAACTAAGAAAATTTGTGGGTATAAATTGACATAAAAAAACCACAAAAAGACACAAATTGATAAAAAAGTCCGAGGCCTTTGTTCTGCAGTGGACTAATATTGGCTGATATATACATATATATATAAATTTATATATATATATATATATATATATTAGAGAGAGAGAGAGAGAGAGAGAGAGAGAGAGAGCATTCATTTCATATTTCATTTCCGTTTAATCACAGAGGAGATGAATGAACGTTACTGTCTATGAATAAAGGGAAATGAAATATGAAAAGAATGCTCTCTCTCTCTCTCTCCTCTCTCTCTCTCTCTCTCTCTCTCCTGTAAATAAACGGATATGAAATATGAAAAATATGGGGCACCCCCCTCCCCTCCCCCTAGCGCTGAGGGGCTCCACCCTCCCCTCCACCTGGCGCTGGATGGCACCGCCCTCCCCTCCCCCTGGCGCTGGACGGCCCCCCCCTCCCCTCCCTCTGGCGCTGGGCGGCTCCCCCCCTCCCCTCCCCCTGGGGCTGTGGGGCACCCCCCCTCCCCTCCCCCCCTAGCGCTGAGGGGCTCCACCCTCCCCTCCCAATGGGCAGCTCCCCCCCTCCCCTCCCCCTGGCGCTGGACGGCCCTCCCCCCCTCCCCTCCCTCTGGCGCTGGGCGGCTCCCCCCCCCTCCCCCTCCCCCTGGGGCTGTGGGGCACCCCCCCTCCCCTCCCCCTAGCGCTGAGGGGCTCCACCCTCCCCTCCCAATGGGCAGCTCCCCCCCTCCCCTCCCCCTGGCGCTGGACGGCCCTCCCCCCTCCCCTCCCTCTGGCGCTGGG
>NC_090727.1:2019110-2029110 GCF_036898095.1 Palaemon carinicauda
CGTCCAATGAAAAACAAATACAACACAAGAAAGGTGTTTAGTTAACTGATCTGTTAAACGGAAAATGAATATGGACAATCAACCTCATCGATTCAAAAAAAAAAAAAAAAAAAAAAAAAAACTCTATAATCATCAAATACGATCACAATAATCCTTAAAAATTAAAACGACCATATGTTGACTTAACCTTACCTTCTGTATTTATCTTCATGTCCATAACTAAAATTGGTTGCACACTTACCTGTAAAGAAAATAAATTTCAAATCAATAACCGAATTTATTTTATTAACAACAAATAAGTATTATTTTACCGGCTTGTGCATTATGTACAGTCATAAACGGCGGAAATATGCTAAAATATGCAAGGGCTGGATTAACATTAGTCTACGCTGTCTAGTATCCCAAAAAGTAACTTATTGTGGTTTTGAGAAAAATACTATTCAATACAGTTGGCCCCCTACCGAAATATTTCTCAGATGATTATTCAGAAGCTTCCACGTGACCTTTTATCTATTAATTCTCTTTTTATCTATTAATTCTCTTTTTATTTAAATACGACAAAGAAAACACAAACAGCATTTAAATATCATCAAAATCCACTCACTAGCAAACAAAACCTCTTGAACACATAACAATAAAAAAATATTGATAAATGAGTGAATTAAAAAATACGTTGTTACGCAGGTTTTTCGAAGTATTTAGTTACGTATAATATGGCTCATGGCAAATGTAATTCATATATTTTTGCTAAAGTCATTTACAAATGACAAATTCTTATATGTAGCAAATTATAAAAATTTTAGTACAAGGATTAATTGAACACACCCTTTTTGACTTAATATTATTTATATTGGCATATTGCAATTGCAGAAATTTAAATTGTTTTGGATAAACTTTTCAAAGATCATTTGATGAACAATCCCGCTAAATGTAAATTAAGCCATAAAGAGATGGGTGTACTTTGGGGCACTGCATGTATAAACAAAAAAAGGTAAGAGGTAAGAATATAGAAAGCATTTTACTGGATAGAGATTAGGGCCAAAACGACCAACAATGATAATAATATCGAATAATTATGACCTTTCCTGTCATATTTAATATAAAATGGCCTTTTTCCAAAAATGGGAAATTCAATCCCACTATAGTTTTTGAGTCTGGAAATCATTATAGTTCATCAGTCAAATATTTTCTCTCTTTCTTTTTTCCTCTGTTTAGTAAAACTCAGGCGATAAAACCTTGTGAATTCATGGCAATGTTTGGTTAGATCAGGATTGAATCATTATCATTACGAAAAAAAGTGGTTTTCAATAATATACTAGTCGTCTTTATATATATATATATATATATATATATATATATATATATATATATATATGTGTGTGTGTGTGTGTGTGTGTGTGTGTGTATACAGTATATATATATATATATATATATATATATATATATATATATATATATATATATATATATATATATGTATAATATGTATACAGCATATACATACATATATGCATATATATTCAAATAGGCCATATATTATACTCCTAATATGTGGATTCTCTCGATACCTCGGGATCAGACACCTGAGGGCGAATCAACTTCAAGATAATAGCTTCTGGTTGCCCGGTGTACCGGTTTCAAATTACCCCCTCCAAATCTTACCCCCCGGTAATTTGAAACCGGATTCAAACTACCGGGGGGTAACTTGATACCGGTTTCAAGCTACCCCCGGGGGTAATTTGAAACCGGTTTTATGCTACCCCACTGGTTTCAAATTACCCCCCTCGTTTTGGCGCAGGATCTCATCATTTATGAATATTAATAAATTGCTTTTGATCAGGGTCAACACAATCATTAGGTAATATGTATATACATGTACTGTTTCACCTATTGGTATCGTTTATTAATATCCAGCCTTTATCCGTCTTATGTTTATATCTTAGCTAATAAATGTCGGATATTAAATTATCAGTCATGGGCGCATATTTGACCGAGACAGGAAGACGATGTGACATTTGATTTTGACGGTTATTTTTTCCATTATTTGAAATATTTCATAATTATTTTGCAAGCAAATATTATATAAGGTATAATCAACACACACATATATATATATATATACATTATATATATATATATATATATATATATATATATATATGTATATATATATGTTGTAAATACTATATCATTCATGATATCTGTAAATAAAGCAAGATTGTAAGTAATTATAACAGTTTTAATAAAACATGATACAGTACATGCTGTTTGCTTCTACTGTACTTACATTAGTTGTTTGTATACGAAAACACCTGGACTACGGAAAAGTCGTTACACTTTATAGCCCTCTATGGATGACATTGAACACAGCATTTGTTAATCTCACAACTGTTGTTACTGATTTTAGTCTAAGGGCAGGCAGCTGTGTGTTATCATTGGCTAAATCAAATCCTATTTAAACCATCTTCCAGAATAGTAAGTGATGGATTCGTGTATGGATTTTTTTTTCTCTGTTGTTGATCTCGAAATGGAAAATTATTGAAAAACGGTGTCATAAAATGTTTAAGAATTTTACCTGAAATGCATCATAAAGAAAAAAAAGACCTCGCCAAATAGTCACCTGTACATTTCCATGCGGTTTATATAACACTTCTGCCCCTTTGTCATAGCTCCATTCTTTCTTATTACTCATTTCATCAAATGACAAAACAGCAATACCTAGTAATCGACACTTCATACCATCTTTAATGTCCTCTGGTTTAAAATGAATCGAGCTAACAGTAGCTTACACAAAGTTAATTCTGTCTGCACGACGACATGCATGTTGGTAATTTATATTTGAGCTTTTATTTTTTACGTGCATAGCATCCAAATACTACGAAGTTACTATGCATTATCAGTGACAGAATAAATGAATAAACAAAGAGATATATGGACACAAGGAGTTTTATTGTTATATTGCAACTATGGGTATGGTCAAACCATTTTAAGAGCAAACTCGGAGCCCAATAGCGGCATTGCCAGTTCTCATGGGTCATTTTCAAAGCACACCTGGCTTAGCCGCTTTAATCTATGGGCGAGCCAAGAATAGGAGAAAAGGGTCAACTGATAAGTCATTCACCCGGATTTGAACGGTCTAAGAATATAATCCTTTAATTTGATACTCTCCCTAAATTGTTTCCTTCGTTCTTCTTGTTTGCAACCACGTGGTGACAAGTTGAAACTCTTAAATATAACAAATAAACAAACAAAATAAAATCTCGACAATCACGCGCACACTGAAATAAAATAAAGTTTTACCTCGCCGTGATCACTAAACCTTAAATGAAAGTCTGTAACTTCAAATATTGTGAATTAGGGAATTATATGACACGTTAGGTCTTAAATACGAAAATATCAACAATCACACGAACAGAAATAAAATAAAATTTTACCTCGCCTTTATCACAAAACCTTGAATTACAGTCTGTGACTTTTAACGTGTCATATAATTCACTAATACACAATTTTTGGTCTTAAATACCAGATTAAACTACTTTTCCTACTGCTGCGAAGCCAACAATAAATGCATGATACATATTTGCGATGTCACATGAATTATTTATCATTCTGATGAGGGGGTAACTTGAAAACAGAGGGGGTAACTTGAAACCGGTTTCAAACTACCCCCCCCCCCCGGTAATCTGAAACCGGTTTCAAGTTACCGGGGGGTAATTTGAAACGGGGGGTAACTTGAATCCTTTACACCGGGAAATCGAAACCGGGTTCGAGAAACTAAAGGGACAGTGAAATACCATCTAGTCTGATTTTTGAGTTGATACCCCTTGGGTCGCTGATCCCGAGGTATAGAGAGAATGCAGATAATATTAATCATCAATATGTGTATATATATATATATATATATATATATATATATATATATATATATATATATATATATATATATATATATATATATATACATGTATGTATATATATACACACATATATATACATTTATATATATACATATACACATATATACACACATATATACACTCACACACACAGACATATATATATATATATATATATATATATATATATATATATATATATATATATATATATATATATATACATATATATACATAATCTTTTTATTCCTTTATCATACCATCAGTGATAATGCTCAATACCTACACATTATCTACCTGTTATAATACGCGTGAAAAAAACTAAACGCTCATATGAAAAATATTATCGTTTTCCTGAAGCAAAGCCATACATAGACCAGTGTCCAGTGTATACCTGCATGTTGTTGTGCTGACAGAATCAACGTTGTTTAAGCTAATGTTTGCTCGATTCATTTTAAACCAGAGGAATTATTTTATTGTTTAAATCTGCCATTGCTCTGCTTGAAGATGTTAAAAGGCTCTCATGGTATTGACTATCTACTGGCACAAGGATTAAATCAGGAATGCCTTGAGCATTTCTTTAGGTGTATAAAGCAAATGGATGGTCACCATGACCCTCCACATGTTGTGAACTTTAAATTTAGGCAAAAAATGTTGGTGGGGAAGGAAATTAAAGTAAAAAGTGAAAGTGTAATATCACCACTGTTGAAAAATCACACGAACCAGACAAAGATCAATATAAGACAATAGAAAGGGACTTCGCATTAGAAATATGTCTAATAACGAACATGTTCATAAATTTAGATTTTTATTCATAAAAAGATGTTTTTGACGAGGATAAAAGAAATATAAGAAAAGTGTTGGGGGAGTAATCGAGGAAAAAGCTCTTAAATACATTAGTGGATATATTGTCAAGAAATGTGTTAAATACCCTGAGTTAGGAAATAATACTATAAAAGTATTGATTGATTGATTCTGGTATCCTGACATCTAAGGTCAATGACGCCGACTAAAAAATCATCAAGAATTGTTACTTAGAATGTTTTAATACGGGGAGCTATATGCAGCTTCTAGTTAACAACACTAAGCCCCCTCAGATGATGTAGGTATGCAGAAGAGGCTTAAAGCCGGTACGCTGTTGAGCTGACTTGGTATATCTGGACCGTGAATGGACCTTATTGGTGCTAGGTCTAGGCTGCCAGTTGCGTGAGTGAATTTAATTCAATATGAAGCACAGAGCTTAAACCGGACATCTGTAAATCAGTTCATATCCTCGAGAAAATCCATTTATAATGTCAAACTTCGTCTTACCTGTTGGTAGGTTATCAATGGGGGATTATTGACAGGATAGTTATGGTGGTTGGCTCAAAAATTGTAATGCTTCATGAGATTGATTCCCCGTCTAACATTCACTCTGGATCTTTTGGCTAAATTCTAATTACATCAAACTTCAGCAAAATATAATGAATATTCACAGGATTACAACTAAATATTGAGCCTCTGGTATTCATCTATGATAGTGGGAATCAAACAACACTTATTTTCTTTCAGTTTTGTTAACACGTCCGCTCTATATTTCAGACGACAGAGTTCATAATCATATTTTTAATGAACAATTTATACTTATCTTGCTCTATAACATTATACTAAAAATGAACTTCAAATGCGCATTTACAGAGAAATTTCTAAGAAATGTGCACTTCATACGAAAAATGCTATATTTCTCCGAGATTTTCCTTTTTCAAGATATCTCCTAGACCTAACCCTAAATAAACTCGGATTCCTCTAAAATGGGGTATATTCCCTTGAAGTGGAAACACTGACCCATGTGTATGTGTAGTGGGCACACGCCCCAGGACCTATCGAGACAGTAGAGATATATATTGATGAGCTTATTTGTGCTTGTCCGGTCGGGGCAAGCACGTTTAAAAACATTTAATAGGGACAAAACCGGCATTGGTGAAATAGACACATCAGATAATGATCTGATCAAAACATCGTTTGTGGTAATTACTATAAAAAAAATGTGTAATATTTTCCGAAAATGAGAAATAATCAGATGACTTTATAGGTATCTTTGAAAAAATATCGATAAGGTATCGATTTCAATATTCATTCTCATGAGATTATGAAAAGATAGATAGATTTAGGCAATGTAAGTGTTCCGAACAGAGGTGATGAAATAGCCTAACATGGATCCAAACATATCAACCGACTGTCTCTCATTGCAAAACAGGAGCCACTCAGTTTAGCTCCAAAAGAGAGATCCAATCGGAGCGAAGATCAAATCCTTCGAGTATGCGGCTTTTGAAAGCAACTTATGGAAGACCGCTCTATGCCTAAATATGGCACATGTCCCGAAAATGACTTTCGTCCTAAAATTATTTCAAAGTTCTCTCAATGTTATAATTTTGGTTGCATAATGAAAATTTTATATAGATCGAAATCAAAAGTAATAATTGTTTGCAAATATCACCATTCCAATTAAAATTAACGCAATATTTTATTTAAATTTACATAATACTTTCTTGTTTTTTTATGTGCAAAATATGAATTCAAAGGTACCCTGCAATTTCCTTCTAGTCGTATCGAAAAATACCAATTCCCTAATATCGCAAGGGGGTCTGTCCCTCTCTTTTATTCTTCTCCTGTACTTCTCTTTCTCCCTATTTCCTTAATCTTTCCCATCCCAAGTACCTGCCTTTGAGCTATAAACCGGATTATATCCAGGGGTACTCTTCCTTTCCACATATTCCACACTTCCCTATTCTTCTTATTATTATTGTCATATCATTCCCCGATGGACTCTTCTCTGCTCATTCCCGGCCATCATCTTGTCGATATACATAAGGATGAGAATCTTAACTGATTATAACTTTATAATTTCAGTGGAATGTGTGAAAGAGTGAAAGTTAATTTAATCTAAACATTCCTGCAAAACGGGACTTTTAAACGCTATTACCAGTCTAGTTTTGGCAGGAGGTTTGGTCTTGAAAATCTACAACAAAAATGTCTTTATAGTGATAAAGCAAAACGAAAAAGTATTAAAATGGTAATGGAGAAGAAAGTATCTAAATTAGGAAAAGTAGAACAAATGCAAAGTAGACAGTTTCTTGGTCAATGCAGGAAAAAGGCCTCATACAAGATGATATTTATATTGGGTTGTGTTCTAGCTTAAATTCCTTCAGTTATCCTCAAAAAGGAACAAAAATTAATGATAAAACTACACCTTGACGGATAGTTGACTTTCAATTGGATCTTTAGTGGGGGGGGGGATAGAATGTGAATGCTGTGGAAGGTTCTACCACAAGAAGTGTATCTTTATAGCTTTATAGACGCCAAAAGAAAACAAAAATATAGAAAAATCTAAATGGTTTTGCCCTAATTGTGTGGATGAAGCCAAGTCAAAATAGCCATGACAAATATGTCGAAAATGATAATTTGAATGCAAGAAATATGGCAACTCAAAATAAAGTTCAAAGTTTACCTAATGCTAGATGTATGACACCTCAAAATAGAGGTCAAAGAACATCTAATGCTAGACGTATGGCACTTCATAAAAAGATATCAAAGACCTTTTAATGTTAGAGGTAAAAAGCTACTAAAAAGAGGTCAAAGAGCATCTAATACTAAAAGTATGGCACCTCAAAATAAAGGTCAAAGAACCAACAATGCAAGACGTATGGCACTTCAAAAATAGATGTCAAAGACCTTCTAATGCTAGAGGTAAAGAGCTACTAAATAGAGGTCAAAGAACCTCTAGTACTAGATGTAAAAAACCTTGATATAGAGGTCAAAGAGCCTCTAATACTAGAAGTATGGCACCTCAAAATAAAGGTCAAAGAACCTTTATTGCAAAATGTACGGCACTTCAAAAATAGATGTCAAAGACCCTCTAATGCTAAAGGTAAAGAGCTACTAAATAGACTTCAAAGAACCTCTAATTCTAAAGGTGAGGAACCTCAACATAGAGGTCAAAAGTGCCTCTAATACTAGAGGTGAAGAACATCAATATAGAGGTCAAAGTGCCTCTAATAATAGAATTATGGCACTTCAAAAACGGATGTCAAAGACCCTCTAATGCTTGAGGCAAAGAGCTACTAAATAAAGGTATAAAGAACCTCTAATACTAGAGGGAAAGAACCTCTATATATAGGTCGAACGTCTGTTACTAGACGTAAGGACCCTCAATATACAGGCCAAAGAGCTTCTAATACTAGAAATATGGCGCCTAAAAATAAGGGTCGAAGAACCTCTAATGCTAGATGTATGGCACTTCAAAAATGGGTGTCAAAGACCCTCTAATGCTAGAGCTACTAAATAGAGGTCAAAGAGCCTCTAATACTATTATCATTAGTATTATAATTATCAAAATTATTATTATTATTATTAATAGCCAAGCTACATCCCTAGTTGGAAAAGCAAGGTGCTATGAACCCAAGGGTTCCAACTGGGAAAAGAGCCCCTTGAGGAAAGGAAATAAATAAACGATGAGAAAGAATTTATCTTAAAAACAGTAACATCAAAAGAGATATATCTTATATAAACTATGATAAGATTTATGTGAGCCGGTTCAACATAAAAACATTTGCTGCAAGTTTCAACTTTTGAAGTTCTACTGATTGAACTACCCGATTAGGAAGATCATTCCACTACTTGGTCACAGCTGGAATAAAACTTCTGGAATACTGTGTAGAATTGAGCCTCATGACGGAAAAGGCCTTAATATTAGAATTAACTGCATGCCTAGTATTATGAACAGGATGGAACTGTCCAGGATGATCTGAATGTAAAGGATATTCATAATTATGAAAAATCTTATGCAACATGCATAATGAACTACTTACACGACGGTGCCAAAGATTAATATCTAATATCAAATTAACAAATTGTGACTTTTATTCCCGTTAATTAATTAAGACAAATATCCAATATTTTTGCCTCTAATCGGAACCGATTGAAATAACTGAATTCAGTCTCGACTTGGAATTGTTTATGATGAAAACAGCCTAATCTTTTCTGATGGATATTTCTTTCCGACTGAGACTGCTTCCCTTATGCCATCCGGGTCTTGGTACATTCAGGTCTCGCTTGGAGAACAGAAATGAGGTGGTTTGCATTGATCAAATAATGAAAATCCTGAAGTATTTTATGAGCAAACTTTTATTGCTGTTTTGAGGATAAATATCCTTTATTCACAAAGTAAAGAATTTAATCGTGTTAAATGATATACCCATAATTATTTTCCATAGATTTTGGTAATATTTGGTTATTATAAAATATTTTCATTTGTACTCAGCGTGATTCCTGACCACTATTTCCTCTATTTAACCCTCTAAACTCTACGGCTCCTTTACAAGTTCTTTACTATTTATGGTGCCTTTCTATGGATAGGCCTATGCGCAAATCTATAGGTTTTGCCCACGAATTTCACTTACTTTTGCTTTGCTTCTGTCAGATTAGTTCTCTCTTTAAGGGTTGCTAACCGAAGAACCCATGTCTTACATAAGGTAAGACGATCAACATTCTTTTTCAATCATAGTATACACTTTACTTATGGTTATTAACTCACTTAATATATTAGTCATGTATGGTTCGTTAAGGCTTGTGAAAGAATGTAGGTGTAATGTACATATGAAAAGAAATCTTTAGAAACATAAGTTACCACTACACACATATATAAGATAAGTATTAAACTAACTTGTATTATTTTCTAAATTTGTCTCTCTTCTGCTTCTAAAGAATACCAATTTACAGATCAGGGGATGTCCGTGGAACGATTAAATCTGGTGCAATCTCTGTGCAGTGGAAGAACTAAAAAAGCAGCAATTGTGTATTAGTTTACCATAGAGAAAATACGTTCACCCTCTGCGTTTGATATGGGAATGGTGATCAAGGCTCGAGCGAAGTGTAAAAGAATAACATATTTCTTACATAAACCTGAGCCAAAATTAACTATGTATTTTCAGATAGAAAACTGTCAATATTGTCACTTTAAAGGGAATGCCACTCAGCATCTGTCTTATTACTCATAATCAAATATTATATTTGGAAATTTCAAGTATAATACCTCAGTCCTAACAATTTTATAGAGCCAAGAATGG
>NC_090727.1:2034110-2039110 GCF_036898095.1 Palaemon carinicauda
CTTTGATGCCTTTTGATCTATTTAGGTAAAATTTGCCGTACAAATTCGTATGAACTTTTAACACATGAAAATTTTCAAAATAAAAGGGAATATCGCCTTTATGCTTTCGCGAATAGGGATGATATTTTTCTATTATCATATCAATCTTGTGTCAGCGGAGACCAGTATGGCAGCCAATAGTTAGATTAGCCTCGAGGTCGGTACCGATCCACCCTGACAATGGTATATACACATATATACATAATTGTATTCATATATACATATATATACAGACATGTATATATATATATATATATATATATATATATATATATATATATATATATATATATATACTGTATATATACATACATATATATATATATATATATATATATATATATATATACTGTATATATATACATATATATATATATATATACATACATACATACATATATATATATATATATATATATATATATATATATATATATATATATATATATATTACATACACATATATATATGTATATATATCTTTGTATTCCTTCATTCATTCCATCAGTGCTAATGCCAAATAACTGCACCGTATTTAGCTGTTATAATACACGCGAAAAAAACTAAAATCTCAAATATAAAATACTATCGTTTTCCGAAAGCAAAGTCATACATAGTCCAGTGTCCAGCTAAATTAAAGCTTAAAATTTTGGCAGGAAAAGAAATTGAAGTGAAAATTGTAACATCTCCACTTGAAAAATCTCACGAATCAGACCAAGATGAATATAACACAAAAGAAAGAGATTTAGCATTAAAAATATATCTAACAACGTACAGGTTCCCATTTCGATATTTGTTTTAGACATATATAATACCGTCACCATATAAAAATTTCATGTCATTTTATCTGAAACTTTTTTATTTATTAGCAAAAATAATGGTTTAAAAAAAGTTTAAGTAATTTTTCTTCAATATTATGACAAGAATTGTATTGAATATTACACCATCAAAATTTCTTTATAAATCGAATAAGTCTTTGAGAAAAATGTTGCTTTTCTTTTTTATTTAATGTTTTTCTTAATTTTCTTCGTCTAAACGTAAAATATTCATGAAAAAAGAGAAGAAGAAAAATCAACATTATGGTAAACGAAATGGTGAGAGTTTTATTCCTCTCTTCAATGATATCTTCCTCTCTAAAATCTAAAAATAAATGAGAAAAAAAAAATGTACCTAAGTGAGAGTAAGTATGTTTTTGAGTTATGAGCGCCTAAATATTTGATATACATTTTCACTTTTTTTCTTAAAAATTCAAGATAGCATTATCATGGTAACCTTACTTTGTACTTTTATTGATTTTTCTTACATGAAGGCACCTAAACGAGGCATTTAAACCCTAAGTTTACTAATACACTTGGTCTTGCATAAGGCAAGGCAATCTTCTCTGTACTCATTCCCGGCCATCATCTTGTCAATATCCACAAGGATGAGATTCTACCAGATTGTGAGGTTATGATATCAATAGAATGTGTGAGAGGGAATGTTCATCTAAATCTACAAACTGGTGCAAAGCGGGACTTTCCAACGCTATTTCCAGTCTAGATTAGGCAGGTTTGATCTTGAATGTTTACAAAAAAAAAATGTCTTTAAAGTAATAAAGAAGAAATATCAAAATGGTAATGGAGAAGATAATATTTAAATAGCAAAAAAGTAGAACAAGCAACATTATTCATTTTGAGCTGTGTTCTAGCTTAAAAGCCTAAAGTTATCCTCACGAAGGAACACAAGTTAAAGATAAAACTAAATCATGACAGATTGTTGCCTTTTATGAGTATCTTTGGTGGGGGCGGGGTAGATAGGATGTGAATGCTGTGGAAGGTAATACCACAAGAAGTATGTCTTTATAGACCCCAAAATCAGAAATAAAGTCATAACAAATTTGAAAAGACTTTGCCCTAATTGTGTACATGAAGCCAAGTAAACAAAGCCACGACAAATATGCCGAAAAAGGATAATTTAAATGCAAGAAATATGGCAACTCATAATAAAGTTAAAAATTTACCTAATGCTAGGGGTATGGCACTTCAAAATAGAAGTCAAAACGGTTCTAATGCTAAAGGTGAGGAACCTCAATATTGAAGTCAATGAACTTTTAATACTAGATATATAGCACCTAAAAATAGAGGTCAAAGAACTTCTAATGCTAAAAGTATGGAACTTCAAAATTAGATGTCAAACACGCTCTAATGCTAGAAGTAAAACCATACTAAAATGAGGTCAAAGAGCCTCTAATACTAGAGGTAAGGAATTTCAATATAGAGGTCAGAAGTATGGCACCTGCAACTAGAGGTCAAAGCAAAGCCTCCAGTACTTAAAGTATGGCACCTGTAAATGGATGTCAAGGAACCCTTAATGCTAGACGTATGTCACTTCAGAAATATATATAAGAGGCCCTCTAATGCTAGTGGAAACGAGCCACTAAATAGAGGTTAAAGAGCCTCTAATACTAGAGGAATGGAACCTCAATATAGAGGTCAAAGAACCTCTAATGCTAAAGTATAGCACCTCAAAATAGAGGTTAAATACCCTTTAATGGTAGAAGCAAGACCCCATTAAATAGACGTTAAAGACCCTCTAATGCTGGAAGTATGGCACCTCAAATTGAGGTTAATGAGTCTCTAATGCTAAAAGTATGGCACCTCAAAAAGACGATAGAGCCTCTAATACTAAAGGTAAAGCGACTCGAAATAAGAGGTCAAAATGCCTCTAATGATAAAAGAAACTCTAATGCTAGATGTAAGTCACCTCAAAATAGAGGTCAAGGAACCTCTAATGCTAAAACTATAGTACCACAAAATATTGGTTAAAGAACCTCAAAATAGAGGTCACAGAGACCTTAATGCTAGAGGTAGGTGCTTCAAAATAAGAGGCCAAAGAGGCCTTAATACTATAGGTAATTCGAATCAAAACACGGGTAAGGTGCCTCAACATAAATGTCAAAGAAGCCTCTACTCATAAGGTAAGGTGTCTAAAAATAGGGGTCAAAAGTCTGTAATGCTAAAATTAAAGACGGGAGGTAATATACATTAAAATAGAGGTTAAAGAATCTCTGAGGCTTGATAATTAGCATTTGAGGATTGGTGTGTGTGTGACAGTCATATACCTACAAATAAACACACACACATATATACATACATATATATATATATATATATATATATATATATATATATATATATATATATATATATACATATATATATATATATATATACACATATATAACTAACAATTGTGATTTTTAATCAATGTACACATCTGCCTCAATGGCATTTAATGACAAATTTACCTATGGGAATGTATATCCACCGGGAATTCTTTTATAATTAATGCTTCTGGATGGGCAAAGATTCGAACTTATGCCTTCAGCCGGAAATATGCTTCTAGTAACGAAAATACTACCAATCGAACTATGCTCGATTTAAAACGTCGTCCTATATATATATATATATATATATATATATATATATGTGTGTGTGTGTGTGTGTGTGTGTGTGTGTATGGTTTGGGTTGAATCTGATATAAAAATGTCCTTTATGGTTGATATTTAGATCTGCTAAAAGTCACATACTACGGAATTCAAATGGACTCAAAGCATAGGTTTCTAGACATACATACAAATATATACATACATACATATAAATGCATATATATATATATATATATATATATATATATATATATATATATATATATATATATATACATAAATACATACATATATACTATATATATACATATATACTATAAATACATATTTATGCATATACACACATATATATACTCATATATATATGCATATATATGCATATATATGTATATATGTATAAGCATATATAGGCTATATGTATATATATGGAGGCTGGGAGGAGCTAAGAGAAGAAAGTTCCCTTTTGTCGTTTTTGCTTGTGTCGGTTACCCCTTAGAATTGGGAGAAGTGCTTATGTAGATATATGTACACTATTACCTGTAATGTTTGTGCAAAATTAGTTTTTGGATAAGGCATGTGTCAAAGATTTATATATATATATATATATATATATATATATATATATATATATATATAAATATATATATATATATATATATATATATATATATATATATATATATATATACATATACTTTTAAAAAGAATTGAAAATGGGAAAGCAAAACACCATAGACCTATAAAGTCCATTGGGCTAAAAGTGAAATTTCGGCAAGTGTTTTATTAGACATACAAACGCACATACAAAACTGTGCAAATGGAAAGGATAATTTTGAATGGAATTTAAGCTTATGATATTAGGATTTCACTAATGTTAAAAAAAAAAAAAGAGAATTAAGATGAAACTGAAGTCATGATAATCCCTTCTTCTCTCTGTATATACAAGATCTCTTTTAATAAGTAGGCCTACATATTGTCATCTGCCGTAGCAAACCATCTACGAAGCTTCGACCGATAGACAAGTGTTAGCTATCATTTACTATAGGACTTTAGATGGAGAGGAGAAAGGGGGAAAAGATAAAGATAACGAAAGAGATGATAAAAGTAAGGAAAAAGGAAAGGGTAAAGATAAGGAAAAGGGAAAGTCTGGACAACCCGTGATACCCAGAAAGACAAAGAGGGATCTCAAGTCGGATGCAATCCTCTTAAGGATTTTATCCCACAATAAAATATTTTGTTTGCGATATTTTTTTTTCCTTTATTCTTTTCAGCCTTACATTATTTCTCCATTCTGGCTTCCTTTCTTCAATTTTGCTTTCCAAACTCTTCACTTTGACGTAGCAAGTAAAGAAATAAGAGCTTCTTGGTTTACGAGAATCGTACTATGTATTCAGTTGAAGTTGTTAAATGGAAAATACCCCCAATGTTTACAGCAGGAATATTAGTATTAAAAAACTTTTCTTTAATAAAATACAATCTTGATTAAGTTTTGTGTCTATCAAAAAAAAGTTAATAAACTTTGCATAAAATATTA
>NC_090727.1:2044110-2059110 GCF_036898095.1 Palaemon carinicauda
CCCCCCCACCCCTCTGGCGCTGGGCGGGTCTCTCCCCCCCCGGCTGGCGTTGGCCGGCTGTCTCACCCCCCCCCCGGGGCTGGGCGGCTGCCCCCACTCCCTCTGGGCGGCTGCCCCCCGCTGAGGACTATGAAGCGTGAAGTATATGATGATGCATGGAGAAGTATAGAATTAAAAGCTCAAGATAGAGACGACTGGCGAAATCTAACCTAGGCCCTTTGCTCAATACGCGTAGGCGGAGATGATGATGATGAATAAGCGAAATTATTTACGTTTATATTGTATTGGTGTGTGTTTACCCATCCGTAATGTCTTGGACCCATGTATGTTTTTCTTTATTTAATTCAGATTAGATACGGTTCTCAATATGACTCAAAAGCCAAGGAATGGAAAATATGCTGATAAACATTGGACCCAATAACACTAAAAGTTACATGCTGCATCCTAAGGATCATGAACGCAAAAACTCAAAAGAATAAGAAGCAAAATCGTATAAAAAAGAAAACTCGTTAAAATATAAAAATTTTCCAGTGATTTTGAGCCCATCGTGTCTTTAGTTCTACTTTAGCATTGTTGAAACCTTTGTAGTTTTCAGTCTGCAATAGCGAAGTGAACACCAGCACAAAGTAGCAGAGACTACTGCCCTTTCCCATTGTCTTAAAATTTGCAAGTTACATTTCATTAATTTAACCAAAAGTAATTTAATCAAACCATGTACAGAATGGTTCTTGAAAAAAAAATCACTACTCAAGATTACTAATGTATATTTAAATATGACTCGCATTCCTATACTAAGCATAAAATAAAAAAACAAAAATTGCATTCGTCTTCGGTAAATAAGTTTTTTTTTCTCGGCAATTTCTATAAAAGCTAATTGATTTTGGATAGTTTACCGTTGATATTTAAAATTACAGACGAATTAAAAAAATCGAAATAATTAATTCGACCCATTAATGCACATTCAATTTAATCTATGTTTGAACTAGACTTCTTGATATGTCTAACGTATCACAGAGCATTTCGATGTCTGAATCCAATTTAAAAGTTTTTAATGCACGCCTCAGAATTTCAAATTGATTCCAGCTCACAGCGATTGGAATATGCCATCATCCATTATTCATTGGTTTCGATACGCAGTTTTATTATTGTGGTTTATTCTTGGTGAAATTGTTCCGTGTTCACATTTCTCGTAGAGTCAATTTGATTTGAATTTGGAAAATAAAAATATAGAGATTTAGTTGTTCAAAACATAGCAATTTATATTAAAAAAGATTCTTACAAAAAATGCTTGAAGTTAAAATAGCTAGAACTGCTAAATTTTCTTTAACAAAATTAATAGTTAAAACCAAGAGGCAATAGATAATGGAAGGCGACTGTTGCTATTTGAGAAAAGTTATCAAACACATTACCAAAACTACCCTGAGGAAAAAGGTCATGGAAACACTACATGGTCGTGCTTTGAATAATAAAATTGTATTTACATAAACTGATACCAATGGTGTGCCTTCCTCTACAAATTTATAACTTTTACTGGCTATCAATAAGGCAAGACCATGAAAATACAAGGAGATTAAAATGTAAATTCGAAGCATTGCATTTAATTACTGTTATTCCTCAATATATTGGAAGTTATCTCGTATTGCCAAAATTTTCTCGACTGTGAAATAAGAAATATCACAGATAATTCAGCATTCCATTTTCTGTCTGAGAATAAAAGTGAAACTGGTATTTTTGTCACCTGCGAAACCTTATTTGAATTATAAGGATGGTGTCTGTTGAAGTGGTAATTTATAAGAATACAAATAAATTGCCTGGCAAAATAAAAGGAAATGGGAAAGATGCATAAAGTTGTGCCAACAAAATTAACTATTGGTAGTAATAGGTGACATATACATTTATACATGTGCGCTATTAGTCGCATCTAAAATGACATATGAAACTATTTTCAGCGTGCGTTTACAGCTCCCATTTCTGCTCGATTAGTTTCCGTAATAAATAAAAAAAAAAAAAAAAAAAAAAAAAAAACAGAGCCTTTGATATGATGCACACGGCTATTACATTACTGTGAGAATATCTCCGGATAAAACGAAATACCGAAGCCAAAATAGTATTGCAAAATATCGTCATATAATTTTGTTCCCAATAAATAAGCTACATTAATTTCTGTAAACTGATCCAGGTATTTCTCAAAAGCCAATGAGACTGAAAAAATTTCCTTATACATCACAGTAATACGATGTTCAAATGCCAAAATACCACAAGGAAAATGAAAAAAAAGGTTTGGTCTATTTTATATAAACTAATTGCAAAAAAAATATTGCACGTATAAATTGCACTCTGCTTTGGTGTTCTTTGTCATCACAACTTTTCTACAATATCCTCCACATCTTATACCTGGACTCCTTAGGCATGATCTTCACTAAGCGTGAAAATCCTTACTTCTCCAGCATGAAAAACCGCAAGAACAGACTCCGAAAACATGTGAAAATTCATCCTTTACTTAAGCAAACCATGCAGTTGAACCATTAGGTAAAAATGAAAAATTGGACAAAAGGGAAGTAAGAAATCAAGTAACAGATGGAAGTACAAGGTTGAAAAGCTATAGTTTGTGCAGACGGCACAGATCGCTCAGTGGAGTAAGAATGCTTCAGATTTGTTTACGTTCTCTCTCTTGTTTTTTTTTTCACTTTTTAAAACTGGCGTTGCTAAAAAAAAATATCCCTCAATGGCCAAAGATTAATATATTCCGATATATATATATATATATATATATATATATATATATATATATATATATATATATATATATATATATATATATATATATATATATATATATATATATATATATATATAGATTTTGAGATGAGAAAAAAAAACATTCCACTCTTCATCATGAATATCGTTTAAAAAGACATATTACATCTGCTCTTTAGATTTTGGAAATGTGGACTGAGAAAGACGTTCCTCTTTGTCTTAAGAACTCTTAAGACTTCTTAAACGTTCCCAGGATTCTCTTCAGCGTAAGAGGTTGAAAGCAAGATTACTAACATTTACTCCAATAGCTTTACAGAGTGGCAGGGACTTGAGGTTCAGTTTGCACTCTCAGAAATAGATCCTTTACTTATTTTTTCTTTAGTTCATATGTTCGTTACTTGTTATAACTAATATTTGCTCTGAAATAACTTAATTATTTTTAGATTTCTTTAAATTTTTTTCTCCGTTCATTCAAAGTACAAGTATTTTCCTATCGAAGATATCGCGCCTTTATAAACTTGGCAGCGCGTTACGTAGTCTTTTAGAGTCCTTAGACTATTTGTTTCCTAAAAGAACAGATTTGAAAATGATCACGTCAGTTCTAAGGTCAAACATAGGAATGAAATATCAAAATTTGAGCGTTTCAGGAAGCCTGTACACAATACAAATATTAGTATATCAAAATCAATATATATATATATATATATATATATATATATATATATATATATATATATATATATATATATATATATATATATATATATATATATATATACACTGTACTGTATAGTTTCCCCTTAACGTGGGATAGGCAAATCACACAATGAAAGATATTTCTTTAATATACAAAATATTATACAATAAATTACGAATTAGGGCTTATGATTTATCTGTTATAATATAATAAATGATTGAGTGATCAAATGCGGCAGTTTGCTTTTAGCGAATTGGGCAAGTATAATCCTAGTCCAAAGAACAGAAAACAAATCTTTTAATGTAACGGTGGATTTACCATGCAAACTGAACTATGTATTCATTTTATTTTCATAAAAGTTGAGCGAATTATATATATATATATATATATATATATATATATATATATATATATATATATATATATATATATATATATATATATATATATATATTCAGCTTCCTCTCTCGATGCCTGGCGGATGATCTTACTAGAATTAGTATGGACTGGCAAGGGTCACTTGCCTTTGATAGACAGGCACTGCGCATTTTGATGAATCTAGCCAATGAATCCTCTATGGATTTAGTCATTTTATGGAAAGTGAAAATGATAGAATGGCCCCCAGTCCCGGCCGTAGCGGGGTGCTAAGAATCTCCCGGTTTATAAATACTAAAGAAAAATTTAAAATTGGTAATTGGAATGCTAGAACCATGAATTAGATTGGAAAGTTAAAGCAAGTGGAGAATGAATTGCTGAAGTATATTTTGGATATCTTTGCCCTAAGTGAAACGCGTTGTAAGGGGATTGGTAAGGAAATCGTGGACCGAGACAATGCATATATCTATTCTGGAAGTACTGATGGAGTTGGAAGAGAAAGGGTTGGAATGATGATGACACCAAGAGCGGAAAAGGCATTAACTGAGTGGAGAACTGTAAATAGAAGATTTTTACTTACAAAGTTCAAATCAAAGCAGTGCAATATGACCATTATAGTGTACTATGCACCAACAAATGATGCCATTGAAGAAATGAAAGATGAAGACTGTGAAGACCTACAGTGTAATAGATGAGATCCCAGAGAGAGAAAGATGAAAATTGTGATTGGTGACTTCAATGCTAAAGTTGGAAAGATTAATCAAGGCATGGAGAATGTGATAGGTGCTACGAAACTTAGCGAAGTTGCAAATGAAAATGGAGCCCATTTTATAAGTTTTTGTTCAACAAACTATCTTGTTATTGGAGGTGCTATTTTTCAGCACAATGACATCCAATTCACATATATACATGGACTCCATGTGGCAATTACATAAATCAAATAATCACAGCCATTAATAAAAAGAGGAAGGAGAACTAAGAAATGTGAGAAGCTATAGAGGTGCAGATATTGGTAGTGATCACGGAGCTCCTCATTGCCACACTGAAGTTAAAACTGAAATCACCCAACAGAAATATAGATAGAACACCTACTGTAGGTTTGATACAACTAAGCTTCTAGAAGATGAACACAGAGAATCCTTTGGAATTGAATGTAGGCATCGATTTACAGTCTTAGAGACTTTAAGAGAAGAATAGCAGAATTATCGAAGAATGGTGTGATATTAGGAACATATATCAGTCAGTTGGTAGAGAAGTTTTAAGACATGTAGTTACAAGGAGAAAGCCAGAGATATCAAATGATACTTGGGATACTTTAAAAAGGAGACAAAGACAGAAATTGATAGCTGAAAGTTTTCGAGGAAATAATGAAAATTGCAAGGTAGAGCTGATGACGATGTCCTTATTAGCAGAACACCACAGGATTTGCAATGCCTGCTTATCAGAATGCATGAAATATCGCTGGAAGTTGGGCTTAAGATAAATAGTAGAAAGATATGGATGATGAGAATGGAATATGCAATGAAAGATGAAAAATCATTGGAAGGAGAAAAGATTAATGAGGTAGAATCACTTAAATATCAAGGAACTATAATCTCTAATACAGGATCTTTAGAATTGGAGTTTAATGAAAAATTGAAAAAAGCCATTCAAACAATGGCTAGGATAAATAAAATTTGGAAAACAAATCGCCTGAAATTACACATAAAAATCCGGCTATATATCAGTTAAGTGAGATCAGAGTTACTGTACAGACATGAGTCATGGTATGACAATGAAAAAATATCCAAAAGATTTTGTAGATTTGAGAACAAAGCCCTCAGAAGAATATTGGGAGTTAAATGGCAGGGCAGTATTAGAAATGAAACCATAAGAGAGATTACTCGAGTACCATATGTGGATGAGATCATGGTGAGGGGCAGATGGAGATGGTTTGGGCATGCTCTTCGCACTCCCCAAGAGGGATTAGTACAGACTTTCAACTGGGCTCCTCAAAGCACTAGAAGAGTTGGAAGACCAGACCTACATGGCTGAGGTCTATGAAGCATGAAGTAGGAAATGACGAATGGAGAAGTATTGCTTTAATAGCTCAAGATAGAGACGACTGGCAAAACCTAACTGAGAACCCTTTGCGTCAATAGGCGTGGAAGGAGATGATGATGATGAGGATATATTTAATATACAAAATAGGATTTCCAAAATACAATTTGATAAAGTTGTATTGCTTTCTGTACCAACCGTGTGTCACACGATCGTACATAGTTCATTTTGTGTATATATTATGCTTGTACCTACGCTCTCCCCTCGCACTAAAGAGTCTGTTTTTCTCATCGGTAACGGTGTAGATTTTGAACAGGAAATTTCCTGTTGCCTTGAGCTTTTGTATATAAAGGAGAGTGTTCTATAATAAACTCACTCAGTTGCTTTCATCCTGTCTTTGAATCACAACCTTCTCTCGGCTCGTCACATTTCTCTTTAAAGGCTGTTATGTACAAGATCTATACGCAGCCAACCAACAACTAATCGCTCCCTTCAATAATCACGTCATACTTTTGAATACATGACCAGAAAGGTAATTATGTAGTAAACATAGACACCTGAAGGAATTCGTCACTATGTTTTGTAAATACAACAGACATATTCATCACACAAAGCCAAGACAAAATAGCCTGACGTGTATCATGCCTCATTAATAAAAGTTCGATCACATGACCAACTCTGTTGTCGTATATATCCTAAGCATTACAGCAAAACCGAGATGGGAAAATTACTCCCTAGCTCCTTATCAAAAAAAAAAAAAAAAATCAATTTCTCACAAGATGAGAAAAGCGAACGTCTTACAGAAATTGTAGAAGACCACCAGATCCCACAACTTAAGACATATTTCGAAGACCGAGATGGTTTGGACACAGCGAAAAAGGTATGAGAAACAGTTGGCGTAAATACAATGCAATATATATATGACAAAAACATGTATGAAAGCCCAGAATAAAATGGAATAAAGGGAGATACATAAAGTCAGAATGAATACGGGAAAAAGGAAACTAGAGAGGAGCTTCTCGTTTAATACCATAAAGGAAAGAGCTAATGTAAAATCTTTCATCATGGTGATGGCGGCTTTATACGTGTGAAATTAGCAACAAAGAAAAAAGAAAAAATTTATGTTTACTACGTTTTTAAGAATGAGAAGTGCTGTCAGGACGCGACGTTCAAATACATAAAAAAAAATCAAAACATTTGCGCCGTTTTTCTCGCTAGAATATTAACATATATATATATATATATATATTGTAAATAAATATCAGATGTTTACACTCATCCAATCATTCCATCTGGAGGGATATCTTTCCTTTATTAAACACACCATGAGAATAATCCAAAAGATGCTATACGAAAAAAAACAATCGTAATGAAGTTCTGAGACTTCGTGTACATATGATAAGTGATCAAGGAAGGACAACAAACAGCCAAAACAAAACGATTCAAATATGCCAAAATGTTATGCTCGATTTAATGTCATGTGTGTCGGTGATGTAGAGTTTTTTATCTTTATTAGCTAATCGTAAAGGTTTCAACAACGAAATTTGAAAAAAAGTGAGAATCTAGCTTGCACGTTATTTTGATTCGTAAGTTGATAGTTTCTAACAATAAAAAGATTATATTTCTTTAAAAGAATATAACAAACTATTCTTGATGATACCGGTAATGATGGAAATTAGCAAGTTAGGAATGATGATAGAAATCAGTAAAAATTATGATTGATGGGCGTAAAGATTGAGTTAAAAGCCAACATTTAAGCATTAGGAACACCTGCAAAGGTTGTAAAATCACAGATTTCCTCAACCCTCCCACTAAAAGAAGGTCAAAATATCGACAATATGATATATTCGCAGCTGTTTGCCAGGGGCAAGAAATTCGATACCAAATTGGTGTAAAACTTTTTTAATAATGAATATTGTAAAATAAAATAGGAGCATAGTGCATGTGCATATACCCATGTGTATTACGGAGGTAATAACAAACAGAATCATACCAACCAGACCCTCAACTTTCTCTCTCTCTCTCTCTTAATCACGGAGGGTAATGCGACTGCAAAACTAGAGCATTTAGTCAGAAACAGGATGAATAGCATGAATGAAACACCCGAGATTTACATTCTAATCTCGGATGCAGTTTCTCAGGTAATTAAAGCATGATTTCTCCAAAACTTTTTCCATTAGCTTCCTCATGAAGCACGCCCAGTTTACTGTCAACTATAAACTTATCTCAAATAATCATTTGGTCTCTGTTGCCATACTTTTTAGATCATATGAATACCTTGATCCATGATAATTTGGAGTCTATGAGAGCGTGTGTATGAAATCGAAATGACTGTGTTCATATTTATGATAAGAAAACCTTATTTTAACGGGAAAACAGGGGACGAAGATATCTCAAAATCCTGGAGACTCATTTCTGAATATCATTTTACATGAAATCAGTTGTTTATTTGTATCGTTTGATAAATTCATATATTAGTTCGAGGGGATAATTTTTACTTTAACTCCGTTGGAAATAAGCTATAGGATTTAATTGTAATAATTCCAATTCAGATGTGAAGATTCAGTCTCAGTACAAGTAATAGTTTAAATACTAAAAAGTGTCTTGCATATAAATTTCAAGGAAATTAAAACTTTGAAAAAATTAGGCTCTTTGTCCGAGTTGAAAGTATGCATTTTTTTAGAGGTTGATATGCTTATATATCTTTTACTTGGACCATTTTGCAATATTCTTGTTTGTTTTCCCGTGGCTTGGCTTCTTTCACGCTAGATGATTAACTAACGAAAACACCACACCAAAAGCTAAACAAACTTTGAGAAACTAAAAAATAATTTACGTTAAAGTAAAAAAAATGTTCTATCAATTATAAAACATCATTGTCCAAGCACCTTCCAAATCAACAACAGACGCTATTTTTTCACTGTCTAAATAAAAAAAAAACGAAACTTTTAGAATAATGCCATAACATGTCGCTTTTCACTAACACTTTTAGAGCCGAAAGACCTCGTTATCCGTAAGCCAGGATTATACCCAGAAAAGGACATTTGTATACATCAAGGTCTTTCCCCAAGTGAATTTTTGTTATATTAAAAACAAATCTAACCTCTTCATAACTTATCTTAATGTCGTTTAATATACTGCATTCTTACGATATATATTTACGTGTATCAAAGGTGTAAATTGATATACATTTTCCAGGAACATCTAAAAAAAAAAAAAAAAAACAACAACAACGTTCAGCCAATAGAAGGAACACAGTATTCTTCTACAATGAAAAGGAACAAATGGTTTATTGTGTACTAACCATGTACTGTAGGTCATATTACCCATTAATGATATATATATATATATATATATATATATATATATATATATTATATTATTTATGTATATATATACATATATATATATATATATATATATATATACATATATATACATACATATATATACACATACACACACAAACATATATATATATATATATATATATATATATATATATATATATATGTGTGTGTGTGTGTGTGTGTGTGTCCTTTTCGTAATTGTCTTCACAATACTGGAAAATTAGTTCAGTTAATTTCTCTTGCAAATTTTCATCAAATGTACTGCTACACACTTTTAAAAAAATGTGAATTCTGCAATCTCAGGCCTATTAGAATTCATTATGACTTTCAACAGACCTCTACACATATGAAAATTCATAGTGCTGTTATGAGAAATAACCTACAATATAATCGTAGAAGTGATTTGTGGACAACACATCTCAGTGAAGGATGTATAAAAAAAGAGAAGGACTGCATTTTTAAAATTACTCTTACCCAGGTAATACTTTCCGCCAAAGCTTTTTAATTGTAAATATAAAAGTGAGGCAATTAAATGCAAGTTAAAGAATACCAAATCAATTTATTGTACTTTATAATTTATAGTACGGTTATAAAGATTAAGAACAAGACGCTCAAAACATACATATATTGATTTTACTTCTTATTATGAGTAAGTTAAATTTACTATGGGTTTCACAGACATTGCAAGTGCGATTTTTTGCAATATTCTGTAACGAACAGTCGTATCAATACGAGATGTTGCTATAGGGTATTACACCCAGTGAGGAAATTTATAGGGGTATAATGAATCGTTAATTATTAATTATAAAGACACTTGCCCCTATGCCAAAGGGCAAAATCTCAATCATCCAGTCACAAAACCGAACAATAATACAGTATACAGAACCTCTACCTCCACCCCCTCCCTCCCTCTCCTTTCATCCCTCACCTGCTCTCCCCCTGCCTCAAGCTATCTCTCTCCACCTCCACGCCATCCATCCCTCTCCGTTCTTTCCCTTCCCTTCATGCTCTCTTTCTGAGAAGGTAGCTTAAGTTGCAACTTATTTTGTATGATTTTTTTTTATATCAAGCACTCTATCTATCTATCTATCTTATCTAATTATAATATTTATTGTTGTAGATATGGAACAATTCAATCGGTTGTTACCTATCAGATGACTGACTGCTTTATTCACTGGTTTGCTCATCTCTCTCTCTCTCTCTCTCTCTCTCTCTCTCTCTCTCTCTCTCTCTCTCTCTCTCTCTCTCTCTCTCTATGGTATTGGTTATGTAAATAATTATTAGATTGATAGAAAAAAAATCGTAAAAAAATATGTTTAAATCAAAGCAACATTCGAGAGAGAGAAAGAGAGAAGGAAAGACGTAGGGCAGGTGAGGGAAGAAAGGAGAGGGGAGGAAGAAAATGGGGGTTGGAGGTGAAGGGGGTTGTAGGCAGGCGGAGCTCTTCCAACCTGATGTTCGTTTTCTTGCTTGGCTAATGAGTTTTGCCTCTTGGTATAGGTACAAAAGTCTTTATTATTTACAATAAATGATTCATGATACTCCTATAAATTTCCTCACTGAGTGTAATACCCAATAGCAACATCTCGTATTGATACGACTGTTCGTTACAGAATAATTGCAAAAAATCGCACTTGCACTGTCTGTGAAACCCATAGTAGTTAATGCAGATCGGATGTATTTACTTTGTTACTCTCAGGGAAATTATGTGCACACTGACATTCGAACAAATGTTCAAGTATATGTAATTTTATACAAGTATTAAATAGTGCCACGTAACGATAAATTATTTGAATGAGTAACGGTGCAAAAGATCTGGGGATTGTGATTTAACTACAAACAAAATTACTTAAGTCAAATTCATAATGCAAAACCTTCAAAATATGAGTAAACCTGAAATATTTTAAGTAAAAGGAGAGTTGACTATACTCGCTGCCTTCAACAAAGCTTCTACCAAAGAACAATTATCAAAATAACATTAAAAATGAAAATGAAATTCTGAAATTTAAAAATATACATTCTTTTTTTTATAAAATGCATTGCTCTACATTAAATTACACTAAGGAATTTGTGTTATTAGATAACTAAAATAAATCCTAATTATATTGCCATAAATGCATCGCTAAATGCTGCAGTTTATTCAGGATGAAATAGCAGTGTAAAACTTTCTCAAAGGATTTAGAAAAACAAAAATCTTAATTATATAGTCCTATCGAAGACATCGATTGATTCTTCTCCAGCTACTTAGGGTATAATGCTACTCAAAAGGGTTCAGCTTATTTCCATCTCCGCCTTTTCCTACTTTTCAAATATTTTCATCCCTATTTATTTCTCTACCTTTCCCTCCCTTTCACACATTTTCGTCCCTTTACAAGCAAGACATAACTCTCCGTGAACGAGGCATTAGGAAGACATTCAACCTAATAGGTGTACTTAATCTTGAAGCTATACAGTAAAGATGTATCAAGTAAGCATTAACGAGTTCACTTCGATTACTGGGATCATACTTGGTGGGACACTTACCTAAAAGATACCATTAAGCAAGTCCTGGTCGTTAAGGAACCTCCAACTGCACACGAGAGATGGACATTTTGTGGCAAATGCGAGCGCGGTAGTGGAGTAAAATCCGTATTGGAAGTCTTCCAGCAAATAACCATGATCGATACTTTACAGCAAATCCACGGTGGACATTCCTGCATTAATACAGGAAGACATTTCGTTATTTGCAAGCCGGGTGTTTTCACAAAAGTAAATTAATCCTTTACCTGATCGCCATCTGGACAAAACACAAGTATAATTACGAAAAAAAAAAAAAAAGCCACGGTGGAGAATACTGATCAAATCACAGGATTACGTTAATGACAAACCCACCGTAACCGTGAAAACAAAACGTTGTACCCAGACGAAAACGCAACAACCAAATGACAAGTAAACGTATTTTTAACTTAAACCCGAGCTTTAACACACTCCCGGAACCCACGCTTCTCTCCTAAACCAGCGAAGAGGAATCCAGGTTTTCAAGTAGCTCCTTCGACTGTTAAGCCATAAATTTACATACGGATTTTCAATAAACGTTTGCGAGGTAGATTGAAAGTACAATCTCACTGTCATACAAAGTGATAAGCATATCAAAGAACAAACAGATTTGGTCGTAGATGCATTTGTATTTGCAGTGGAATTTTTTCGAACTTCAATTCTTATGATAATTCGTGGAATATACAAATTTGAAATTAAGCAGCAAACAAAACTCTTTGGGACCTTAACAAGCCAAGGAAACTAGACATTTCAAACCACAATCTTTCAGCAATCTAAAAGCTTGCTGATGGGTTTCCAAAATAAGCTCCATACAAGTCAAGCGGAACTGAAGCTCTAATTTCAGATATATGGCTCAATGAAAATTGATAAATCAGAACGCAATCGCAATTGATTTTCAGTTGAGAAAAAATAAGCATTTTAAGGAAATATAACAATCTCTCTCTCTCTCTCTCTCTCTCTCTCTCTCTCTCTCTCTCTCTCTCTCTCTCTCTCTCTCTCTCATAGTACTGCTCCTCATATGGAAATAAAACGATGACACATTAGTCGATAAGAACCAGCAGTTAGTTGATTAACATACAGTAATCTTGCATGATAAAACTTAAATATAAAGAATCGGGTCCTCCATCGACCCAAATTTCACAGCACTTTTTGAAAATTCATACAAATGTGACCATTATCCTCCTGGTCATGACTGTGTGGTCATATGTATAATTAACTCTCACACTCATATAAAGGTAACATTGTTATCAGACAACAATAATTTTAAATAAACGTTGGAATTTATTCATTTGTAATTACCGGTAACCACAAACTCTTATATAAATATAAGACTTTTGCTAATAGCACATTTAAACAAATACACAGTAATTTTCGACATGCATGAGAAAATCACGGATTTAAAGGAAATATAAATAATTCGAAGGAAGTAATTTGTAATTTATTCCCATACGCAAATCTGACTAATGGGCAAAGGAGTATTTAGTTTTCGCTTTCTATTATCAAAATAGTTTTACAAAGAATGATAACATTTAATCTTTCAGATTTGACCAAGAACAATGACCTTAACAGATTCCACGATACAAAAGAAGTGATAATAAAGACAAACAATATATACATTAGCTGTCAATCAGAAACCCATTACTAATAGTAGGTAGTAGGGTGGCCAAAGCACCAGCCACCCGTTGAGATAGTACCGCTAAAGAGATATGGGGTCCTTTGGCCAGACAGTACTACATTGGATCCTTCTCCCTGGTTACGGTTCGCTTTCTCTTTGGCTATACATACACCGAAAAGTCTGGTCTATTCTTTACATATTCTCCTCTATCCTCATACACCTGACAACACTGAGATTACTAAACAATTCTTCTCCACACAAGAGGTTAACTACTGCAATGTAATTGTTCACTGGCTACTTTCTTCTTGGTAATGGTAGAAGAGACACTTTAGCTATGGTTAACAGCTCTCCTAGGAGAGGAACACTTCAAAATCAAACCATTGTTCTCTATTCTTGGGCGGTGCCGTGGCCTCTGTGCTGTGGGCTTCCATTGTCCTGGAGTTCTTTCGCTTGGGCGTGCACTCGGGCACGCTGTTCTATCTAATTTCTCTCCCTCTTGTTCTGTTTAAAAGTTTTTATAGTTTATATAGGAAATATTTATTTTAATGTTGTTACTGTTCTTAAAATATCTTACTTTTCCTTTCCTCACTGGGCTATTTTCCCTGGTGGAGCCCCTTGGGCTTATAGCATCCTGCTTTTCCAACTAGGGTTGTAGCTTAGCATGTAATAATAATAACGGAAACCATGAATCTGCAGTCCTATAAATGACAAAACAAACCCCCAAAACAAGACATAAACGTTATTAATACAATGAACACGGAAAATCCATTTTGCGTTTACTGTATAACTCCACAATGAATGCGGGAACAAAGTTCCTAACAGAATATAGTGCCGTTTCGATCATAAAGTTTATCTATAAAGATATCCTTGGCTCTTGGCACTGCAGTCCGCCGCTGAACACATGTTGTTGAGCAAGGTCAAGGCGATGGATCTGTGTACAAGCACTTTTAACAGATTTCACTTATAAAGAATATGTACAACAATAATTTTTGCAATCTTTTTCTTTTTAAAACCAAATGATATTATATAAAAAACCTTCTCTAATGTTATTGTCCATATGAACAGCATTAAAGTAAACAAACCTAGGAATAAACAGTATATACAGAGAAAGGGAAAACATAAATGGAATTGGCAATCCTTTAAAGTAATCACAGTCAGCTTCTTATCTTAGGAAAGGAAGCCATAATTACCGCTTGCATCTAAGAAATAAAGGTGGAAAGGAGTATTTTAATCAAGGGCTGATTACTTTAATGAAGAATAAGAATATTACTTACTAACAAAAAAATGGCTGAATTTAGACAAAGGAAGAGCGGAAAGCTACCATAAAAGAGGAAAAAATAGCTCAATAATTTGGAATTGTTTATCAGCTAAAGGAAATTTCAAATACTTCTTCACAGGTTTGAAACCTTTTAATTTTCAAATTTAAAACAAGGAAAATAAAGGCTAACATGTAGAAACATTGATAGCCGCTTTCATTTAGAAAAAAAAAAATTTTTTACAAGGAACGAAGGTTAGTCGAGGACTTCCTACTTAGAAAGGAAAAAAAAAAATTCCAGCTAACCTTGAACAAAAACTGTCCACACTCGGAGGAAGGAAGAAACGACGCAGATCAAACAAACCAAGGGGCGTTA
>NC_090727.1:2066610-2076610 GCF_036898095.1 Palaemon carinicauda
ATATATATACACTGTATATACATATATATATATATATATATATATATATATATATATATATATATATATATATATAAATATATATATATATATATATGTGTGTGTGTGTGTGTGTGTGTTTAGATATTAAATAGCTGAATAGGTTGTTAAGAGTCTTTTCACTGGGTACCTTATAATATAATAATTATTTACGACGTATCTTAACTGTGTTATTTGTTGTAAATTTCCTGAAATAGTTCATTCTATACATCTCAGTTTCGTTTCAGTTACCTGCTGATTAATATAATTGGGTCCATAGGCTGGACTTCTCAGTGATAATATTGACCATTAAATTTTGTATTAACTTGAAGAGTTTACTTTTGTATTTTCCTGATCTCTTATAACTAATCATCATCGCAGTGAAAGGGTTGAAGGGAAAAATAAAAAAGTCCACGATATTGTTTCATCTAATCTTTTATATTGACCGCTATTTCAGCTATAAATTTTGTATTATCATCAGGGATACATAAGCTGAACATAGGAAAAAACTTAACTATCAAGGAAGGTAAAATAAAATGAAAAATTAAATCCGAATATACGAGGAAATTTGGCCAGAAACTTTGACAATGGTAGATTTGTATTGCTAAATCTTTAGCACTGAACTTCCGCTGCTTGAGTACTACTGCAGTTGCATCAATACCTTTTTAATTTATGAATAAAATAATTGGCTAGCTTTTAACATATTGCCAATGGCAATTATATTTTTCTTACAAACAAAATTTTAAGGTGAAAAAGTAAAAAATGTTCTCAATATTAGAGAAACTGATCCGGTACTTCTCTCATTTCTTTGAAAGCTAACATATTAGATAAGCATTTTCGCAATAAATAAAACAGTTCCTTCTCCTTTTAAAGTATTAGTGTCAATCTGAAATGCTGCTCAGAATTTGGAGGTAATTAAAACTGTTTCTAGCTGAGATGATCAAGTCATTCAAAAAATTTAAATTATTGAAATTCTCAATAGTTGAAAGCATTGGAGGATGAACAAGTGATAAGAGCGTTGAAAACCCCTACGGTATGTAAGCGAATCATCCATCAAAGGCTTACAGGTTCTTTCTTATTAGTCGATGTGAACAATACCAGAGCATCTATCCATCTTAGCCAAAAATTATTTGACTTCAGCTGCCTCCGGACAACACCAAGTCTCAATTAATTTACGTCGCCTTTACAGAACTCATTCTTGAACTTGATCACAATCAAATATGCTCGAGCCGATTAATCAATTCTTTGAAATATGAGGCCCAAATGATATAAAACTGAAAATACAAAATTCTTGCAGACATCTGTGTATTGTATAAAAGAAACGCTGTGTATCCATATCATTTTTTGTTTAACAGTCATAGTTTACGGGCCGTGATAATTATTTTATGCTTGTCACCTTTTATCCTAGGATCAGCATTTGCAACACTTTTCCAGTATAAGCAACATGAAGATACAGTGCTAGAAATTCAGGAAGACACGTAGCGTCTTTAAGGTATTGACCTTCTCTTATATTACCGTCTATTCTGATAGTAGGGATAAACTATTCCTTTCTTAAGGGCTTGACACTCTCTTGTATATTCCAACCATTTATGACGTTAAGGGTAAATTAGTCTTTTCTAAAAAGAAAAAAAATATATATGATTTTTCTTCAAAAACTTCCCTTTTTCTTCACTGGGATATCTCCTGTTATAGAGTCAAAGAAATCTCTAAACATGAGGAAGGGTTCACATACAGTACTTATAAACGGACATTCATGTGGTTATATCTAGGAACTCTTGTAAGAACCTCCCAAACGGATAAAAACATGATGTTTCTCGGAAGGCAGTTAGAAAACAGACTAAACACTAAACTTTCTCTTGTGAGTGCGTATTTCCCTTGCCACATTTTGCATCTATTTCTATACTGTAAATTATCAAGTTTCTAAGCAACTGACATAAAACACATACATCCATAATTTTTTTTTCTTTATCAAATCAGTTGGGAACATTGTCGTCGATAATCATTCCCAGTTTCATGTCCTTTCAACTCTTGAAGTATACTTACAATCCATTCCCATTTGAATTGAAAGACACTCAAGATATTCGATAAAATCGGTATAAATATGTTTTCCTAAATGTGCCCCTTGACTTGAATGATTTTACTGCAATCATAAATTCCTCTGTTTTACAACATTCCATAATCTGGAAGAAAAGAGAGAGAGAGAGAGAGAGAGAGAGAGAGAGAGAGAGAGAGAGAGAGAGAGAGAGAGAGAGAGAGAGATTTGATTGTTTGATTAAGAGTTATCTGGCATCCTGACATCTAAGGTCACTGACGCAGAGAGAGAGAGAGAGAGAGAGAGAGAGAGAGAGAGAGAGAGAGAGAGAGAGAGAGAGAGAGAGAGAGAGAGAGAGATAGTGTTCATAAAGATTTTAGCGTAATTATGAAATCTGAAATATTAAGCGATTAAAAAAATATTGCTTCTCTGCACAACTTTGACATTTCTCTATGATTATGAAAAAAAAGACCTACTCTGCATATTCATTATTCTTGTTGCAGGCGCTTGCGCAAGCAAGCCTTCCATGCAGTTACTTTGCCAAGGCACCATGCAATCTCCAGCAAATTTCCGGTTCCAGCCTGGAATGCTGGATCGTTACTGCTCTCAAATCCACGGAGATTCGATCTATCCACATCTCAACTTGAACCTCTTGACGAGACCCAATTTTTTACGACGAAACCTTAATGCTGCGTTCCTTCAAATAAATTTAATACATCACGCTTGATTTAGTGTTATAATAATTGAAGGTTTGAGGATATGATAATGTATGACAGTTGAAAAACAAGAGGATAACCGAGAATTCCAAAGCCTTATACCTACTTCCTAATTCCACGGTAACCGCGTTACTGGAAGCAACAAAAAGACCATCCAACCAACTAACGAAAGATTCGTGAAACGTCCGATACGATTTTAATTTCCAAGACTCTTTCCCCTTCTCGGATGAGATCAGGAAAATCGATGTTTCGAAGAAATTTTTGGCTGTCTTCTCTGGCATTATAACTGGATTAAAACAAGATTAAAACCTTTACTCCACTTTGCCAGTTCACATTTGAATAGTAATGGTCCAGTAATACCCAAAGCTCTCAAAAGCAGTATTGCTTCTTGCTGTGACAGAAAATCGGAATTAACCGTATGCAAAGTTTTAATCATATGCTTAATCTCCTTCAAGGACATCACATAGGGATTGCAACGAGATGAAACCCATGACATGAATTCAATCTCAAGACTAATTAAAATTCTTATCTCCCTGATTAACGTCCATGTCCAGGGAAGAAGAATAAATCTTTACTAAATTGTTAATATTAGTTGATAACTAAAATAAAGGACTTTTAGTTGTGATGGATGTATGTCTTTTTAGTGCAGATAAAATTACTGTTTTAACAACAATAAGAAGCATAACAATCCTTTAATAATAATAATAATAATAATAATAATAATAATAATAATAATAATAATAATAATAATAATAATGGAAATGACGACGGCAACAATAACTAAAATAATACTCTTCCTTGGTGCTGCTGTAAGTGGAATCGTTGCTGTCTCAGTTGAATTTAATTTTTATTAGCGTTTCTACTTCTTGTATGAGACTAATAAAACTTTGAACGCAGCTGAGGCAACAACCATATCTTATACCAATTAAGAAGGTAATAATTAAAGATAAGATCAATAAACAGTAATAATAATAATAATAATAATAATAATAATAATAATAATAATAATAATAATAATCCTAACAATGTGAAATATCTATATTTTATTTTAGTACTAGCTTTTTCTATTTCCAAATCGGTTGAGATCATTGTCGTCCATAATCATTCTCAATTCCATGCCCTTTCAACTCTTATGAGATCTACCCACAAATCCACTCCCATTTCAATTGAATGACACTCAAGATATTCGATAAAATCGGTATAAATATGTTTTCCTAAATGTGTCCCTTGACTTGAATGATTTTACTGCAATCATAAATTTCTCTGCTTTGCAACATTCCATAATCTGGACAGAGAGAGAGAGAGAGAGAGAGAGAGAGAGAGAGAGAGAGAGAGAGAGAGAGAGAGAGAGAGAGAGATATTGTTCATACAGATTTTAGCATAATTACGTAATCTCTGAAATATTAGGCGATTAAAAAAAGTATTAATATTGCCTCTCTGCACAACGTACACATTTATCTACGATTATGAAAAAAGACCTATTCTGCATATTCAGTCTTCTCGTTGCAGGCGTACGCCTTCCATGCAGTGACCTTGCCAAGGCACCATGCAATCTCCAGCAAATTTCTGGTTCCACCCTGGAATGCTGTCATATATATCGAAGACTCATTGCTGGTTCTTTACTTCTCTTACATCCACGGAGATTCAATCTAGATCCCACTTACCTTAAATCTCTCGTCGATACTTAATTTTTACGATAAAATCTTAATGCTGCGTTCTTTAAATTATTTTTAATATCTTACGCTTGATGTAGTGTTATAATAATTGGAGTTTTGAGGATATGATAATGTATGACAGTTGAAAAAAAGGAGGATAGACGAGAATTTCAAAGCATTATACCTACTTCTTAATTCCATGGTAACCGTGTTTCTGGAAGCAACAAAATTTTTTTTATTAGTGTTTCTACTCGTAAAAGACCAATAAAACTTTGAACGCCACTGAGGCAACAACCATCACAGATAATAAGAATTCCAAAGGTACTAATAATAATAATAATAATAATAATAATAATAATAATAATAATAATCCTACAAATTTTTATTGTAAATACATTTAAACGATATTGAATAAAAAAGCTAGTACTAAAAATAAAATATGAAAATTTATGAAGTCATTTAAAAGGAAAAATATCAAACAAAAATCACCACCTAGGGTGACCTTCAAACACTTATTTTCCCAGCTAAGAAGCGAACTACAATTATCCCATTCCCAAAGCCAATCAATCGCAGTTCATTTTCTCCTCTTCATACTAAGGGGAGTTATTCTTGAGAGTGTCATTCCATCACCTAACCCCCCCCCACCCCCTCTTCCTCTTTCCTAGCCTTAATCGGAGGTAATCATCATTTCTTGTTTGGAAGCAAAATACTTGCTTGGGAAAATGTTCCAACAGGACGGGGTTCTTAAGGCAATTTGTATCAAGAACCGACGGGGGATGTTGACTTTCCGATGCTTAGGATTTTATGAGAGAGAGAGAGAGAGAGAGAGAGAGGAGAGAGAGAGAGAGAGAGAGAGAGAGAGAGAGAGAGAGAGAGAGAGAGAGTGAGAATCTATCATGACTGAAATTGGACATTTTAACTTGTGAAGTCCTACCTAAAGGGTGTATCCCTCAAGACCATATGAAACTGAATGGAAATTACAATACCAGCAAATGCCATAAAGGAATGTGATAATGAGGTATTATGTACGACAATAAAGACAGCATCATCACATTATTGAAATAATGAATAAGCATAACCTAGCCAACAGGCCGCATAACTGAAATCATTATACACTATTTGCTCAAATGAATATGACCAGCAAGTTATTCCCCGAGTAACTTTACTCTTAAATAATAACTCTCTCTCTCTCCTCTCTCTCTCTCTCTCTCTCTCTCTCTCTCTCTCTCTCTCTCTCTCTCTCTCTCTCTCCTCTTAAAATTACAGTTAATTACAGTTAATTACAGAAGTATTGTTGCTAAGACTTAAAAACTATTCATCTTTCATATTACCAGTTCTCACACTATACATGTATTTTGTTTTAATGTTGCATCCAACGTTTTCCAACTTTGTCCAGGTATGTTTTTATTAGTCTTTACCTGGTAGCGTACACACTTCTACTATTATATTCATGTTTGTTCAAATAAATGCAACAGAACAAAAACTGCTGTACTGTCGTCTATGTTTGAAGAACACTGCGGTTCAGTATCCCTGAAAATTTCCATCAAGAACTTTTCAAAATACGTAAAATACCAAGCAATATGAACGCATAAGTTGAAGATTAGTTTTGATTTGAAAAATTTTGTCTTTTCATACATAAATCTTTGAAAACTTATAAAAATAAAAAATAAATCATGACAACATTTCGTACTCTTATAAAATTGAGAGCTTATTTGAGACCAAACATGTTTTATGGACATATAAGTTAAAGATTTCTTTAAATTTAAGACTACTTCCTTTTTATATAGAAATCTTTGAAAACACAAAATAATTAAAACCTAGACGATCTTTTTACTCATAAACCATCCTTTAAATATGAATTTTGTTTCTTTCATCGTTTACCTTGAATGATTTTTTTTACTAGATGCCCTTAATCTATTTTAGAAGCCAATAATATGAAACTTCTGGAAAATCCAATGCTACCAATCTTCCTTTTATTTCCTAGCTTGTCTTTTGCAATCTGGAGGCTTGGCTAATCGTTCGAAAAAATATATATCTTAATTCTGAACCACTGAGTTAAATCCTTTAACTGTGAAAGTTATAGCTTCAGGGGATTTTGAAAGCATTCAGAGAGTGACCACTTTTCATTAAGATAAAAACTAACTTCCTTAAAATCTAAACAGAATGAAAAATTCCTTTAAGCCTGGAGATAATTATCTATAAACGTTTAACAATAAAATCTCTTTGGGTGTAATACCTCATATTTATATGTCAAGCGTCAAATACGCTAAAATTAATTCTAATAATAAACTGAACACAAGCAAAAAGATAAAAGGGTATATTAATTAAATGTACTAATTATTTTACTAAAAAGCAAAAATTCCTTTGTTAACAAAAGTGAGCGAACTACTGTTTTAATTACCAAAAATAGAAAATTTCGTAGGTTCTACAAGGGTTTAAATAAACAACAACAAAATAATGATGTGATATACGTAAAGGTTACAAGTATATTTACGAGTATTTTACAGTTTAATCTTCAGGCAAAAGTTAAAATAATGGAATTTCAAAGCAATGCACACTTTATATCATGAAGTACTCTTTGTAAGTTGGACTTTCCTAAACAATTCAAAGCGCGCTTTCCCGCAAACACTAACAACCTAATAATAAAAGCAGACAATATCGTAATAAAGATGCGTATATATATACACGCATATATACATATACATATACACACATATATATATATATAATATATATATATATATATATATATATATATATATATATATATATATATATATATATATATTGTTTGTATGTATGTATACAAACATAAACAGACCTATACATACATAACAAATATGTATATATATATATATATATATATATATTATATATATATATATATATATATATATATACATGTATATATATAATATATATAATATATATACATATATATATACATATACATGTATATATATACACATATACATATATATACATATATATACACACACATATATATATATATATATATATATATATATATATAATTTGGGAGTTCAATGGCAGGACAAGATTAGAAATTAAACTGAGTGCCATATGTGGATGAGATCACGGTGAGGGATGGATGGAGATGGTTTGGGCATGCTCTTCGCACTCTCCAAGAGAGATTAGTTTACCAAATGTTTAACTGTGCTCCACAGGTCACTAGAAGAGTTGAAAAAACCAGACCTACATGGCTGAGGACTATGAACCGTGAGGTAGATGATGATGAATGGAGAAGTATTGATTTAAAAGCTCAAGATATATATATATCTATATATATATATATATATATATATATATATATATATATATATATATATATATATATTGAATGTAAATATGTATAAATATACAGCGACAAAACAGCCAAAAAATTGGCCCATTCCTTATAAAACAAACATTGGCTTAGTAAAAAAAAAAAAAACTTGACTAGTGTATATAAAGCGAAATTTTCTTAATACTAATTGAAGAATACTTTAAATATATCGGAATCACCTTATTATTATTTAACTGTGTAATATAATCAGCCCAGCTATTGAGCGAGTCCTTATAAATTATTAAACATTTCGAGGAGGTCGCTAAAAATTAAATTTGTTTACTAACTTCAAGAAACGTATCATTACCATTAATACCAACTCTAACGGTTAATAACCTGGAGGTGGTTATCCAATAACGTAAATGTTTCATGGAATTTCATTGATTTTTACGTAATCCTGCTCACAAACAAATTGAAAGATAATCCGACCATTATACATAAGCTATTCGGAAACAAAGACACAGGTTTTCATTAGGAAAAAAAAATGTCTACTATTTTTATCCTACGTCTTCTATTTCAATTACTTTAATACTATTTTTAAATGGATATGTACACGTGCATTGGTAAGAGAAAGTTCCTGAAAGAGCCGAGGAAAAACGGAAGGAAAAATTGGAATTACGGACTGCTCTCCGAAATGCTGTTTAGTTTGTCTTCATAGTGGAAGGCCATTCACAAAATTAAAACACGAATAAATACCGCTTGAATGTAGACATAATTCTCTTACAAAAATATTGAAGTGAAACCTCCATCCACTCATCTATAGTTAATACCTGAAATTCTGTGCTGTTCAAAAAAAACAATCAGAATATGAGACTTCAGCGAAGTTTTTGGTGCACAATTTACAGCTAAAAGACACTAGGAAGAACATCTCGCTGTTGACCTTTTTTTCAGTGTAATACCGCGTTAAGATGCAATGAACTTCGCAATATATCATAAAGAGTAAAGATTATGCAGGCATGCTGAACAAACTCATACCACGAAGACTAAAGATAATAAAGACATGCTGTATATATATAAAAAAAATTATTTCCTTTGTCAGTCTTCCTCTCTCGCAAAGTAATTGTTGTTGACCGCCAATTTCAACACATCCAGTCTCTCTCTCTCTCTCTCTCTCTCTCTCTCTCTCTCTCTCTCTCTCTCTCTCTCTCTCTCTAAAAACCTTTACATAAATGAAATCATAATGCAATTGTACATGACAATACTTTTCGCCGTATTTTGATACATACCAAAAATTATGACAAAAGCAAGCAGACATGCAAATATAATGATATCAAGTATATATATACTATAATGTACATGCATATGCAGACGAAAGTATATAACAACGCGTATGAATCTCGCATACATATAATAAACCCTCATTTACGCATGTTTAAAACCTGACTCCACACAAGAGAATTCTTTTGAATACTTACGTCTGATCCCAAATAGATCTAAATTTCACTTGGTACTGGTGAGAAAATTTGGGAATTCTTTACACGAGCAAGTTATCCATAAAATCAAAATATTGAAACTATAATTAAATCATCATATTTTCAGTAAAAAACCTAAACAAGCGGTAAAAAGAAACTAATTACGAGTAAAACGGTAATTCCCGACCTAATTAAACATCAAATACTATATATAAATACCATCACATCATGTAAATCATCTCCAGCCTTTACTGGATAGGGTAAAAACAAGTTTCTTACGCATACAAAAATTACTAGTGGTTTCATTATAAAAACCAAAAAGATGCTTAATTCCTATTCGATTTCATTTTATTCTATTTCTGAAAGTTCGTTCCGACTGACTACCTGTTACTGGAACTACTAAGATATCCAGCATCGTATCGTATCAAGACATGGAAGAGAGGGAATCAAAGATTAACTGGACAGCAACTAAAGATATTCATAAGTAAACGAGAAGGACTAAACAGATCTACAGAGGGGAAAAAAAAAACACACACAATTGCGATATAAGCACACAGACTAGAGTAGGAACATGAACGAAAGTAAACCAGAATGGGAGTAGAGTAAAAAGAAAAAACGTAGGTGTAGCTATAAGCCAGAAAAAAAGAAAAAAAAATTGTAATGTCTACGGTACTACCTCATACGCAATAAATCATCAAGACCTTCGTTATACATATTTCAACTATTAGGAAAAGGTTTTATCCAACCGAAAGTGGATATGATGAAAAAAAAAGCGAATTGAACGATTTAATGTACAAACGAAAATAACTATAGAAAACTAT
>NC_090727.1:2081610-2091610 GCF_036898095.1 Palaemon carinicauda
AAATCTATTTGCTACCTTATATATGTTTGTTAGCACTTTTATTGGTTAGTCTCACTCATGTCGTTACACTAATAATAATTAATTTCTAAAATGGTTAGTTAGCTTGTAAGTCCCATTCTTAAATTTAAATTCCTCACCTGAAGAAAAAAGACCCCAATTTTTTCCACCTGAAGATAAGCGACCCCAGCGAGTGTTGGGGTCCCCAATCTTCAGGTGATCCAAAAAGTGCTTGAATATGTAATTCTTGAACAACTAGTCAGCCACTCCGAAGTAATAGAAGCTTTGCCTGACAACCAATCTGCTGACAGAAAACTATACTCTACGGAGACAGCCATCTGCTCTGTTGTAAATTATATGCTAAATGATAAAAGGTGTCCCACCTAGAGAAAGGATCACCCCTATACTAATCGATTTAATCTGGCTGCCGATTAAAGCGAGAATTGAATTCAAAATATGTACAATAACCCACCAAGTTATCAGAACCGTGCGTCCAAAATACTTAAAAGAATTTCTACATATCGTGCAGCAAACAAATCGTGTCGACACGAGAATAGTTACAGATGGCTTCAAACTTTTGGAACCTAGATTAATGTCTACTTTATGCTCCAGAGCTTTTAAATATGCGGCCCCGAGACTATATAATAAGCTCCCACGAAACATTCGAATGACTGAGGACATTAAAGCTTTCAAGAGGAAACTGAAGACTTTCTTATAGTCTTTGACAGCGACGATTTAAGAGTAAATGAACAATATGTGATATGAAATGTTAAATACTCTGAACGAACAAGGTAAAACGACAGGGGAGGTCCTGTAGAGAGTGGGGTTCCCTTGCTGTATGGGACCAGAAAAGCAGCCATCAATGTAAGTAAGTAAGGAATAATGTGTAGTGGTTTTGGCCGTGAATTGACAAAAACATGTTAAATGCTTAAAACCTGAAACATGTTGGCAAACAATTTTGATAGATAACCATATTATTAATGGTATCATTGGTTTCGTATTCTATTCCATCTAAATTAATTCCCTTAAACATTAGTTCCAGACGTTTCCTTCAGAAACATTTTTCCAGTAGCATTATTTTGTATTTTTCCTTTTCACAGCACTGTACAGTATACTCCCTGGACCTTATCAAAACAATACATACTCGTACATTTACCTCGGTGCCATGGCTATCCTCACTACATCTTCACCTTATAAAACAACTGTTAAATTACATTTACCATGTGCATTCTCTTTGAGTAAATCTTAAAAGGCAGGCCATAAGAGATAAACCAAACAGCCATCTGAAGTATTGCAACAGACAATACAAAACCATAACAATAAATAAGGTGGGAATGGGTTTCGTAAGTACGTTCATGAAGTGAACGAATGGAACGGAATCACGCAAAACCTTTCCGCAAATTTTTTTAAATTGCCCTATATATTACACTTGATTTTAAATGAAGCGTATATCAACGTAGTATGGTGTTCTGCAGAAGTATATCTTTACATGCACAAAAAAAATAAAATCTTTTTTATATGAAATACATACATAAAATTTCCCCCTCCTCATTTTCGAGGAGGTGGCTCATGAAGTCAATTCTCCCCAATAGTAGCAACGTAATAAATTCGACAGACCGTGAGGTAAATAATAAAAAAAAAAAATACTCTTTAGATCTAAGAGGCACGATGGGATTCTATAATGTCCCACTTGTTGGTAACGGAGGTATCATGACCTCTAGATCATGTCCATGAGGAAGTGTTTGTGCGCATGCAACTGAATATTCTCATAATAGGATCTCTTCAAGCGCTAAGTTGTCAGACCTGATATCTGCAAATTAAGTGGAATAGAATTACAACATTCTGGTAATTCAGAAAAATTCAAAGAAAATAGGTGGAAGCTTTATAGTGCAAACACACCAAGCATTCTCATAAGCAAGATCAACCTATAGTGTCCGTATGAATGAAAAATATGGATAAATAATACGAAGTTAGAGTTCTGTTTTTATTTCTTTTGCCATTCACGCTTTATAGCATTGCATGCTGCCATGGTACGCTGCCATACCATGAGTTGCAGTAGTCCCTCGGGTAGTTCCCTTGTACCTTTGCAGACTTGGTCGAGTGGTATCCTGGTGCAAGGTCGATATCTCATAAAACCCGAACTCTGTCCAACGTGTGAGGTAACCCCTAACCCAAGTAGGCCTACTTCGGGGTTTTGACTTGTTTCTTGTCGGTCTCTTTTAATCTTCCGTATACGTGCATATACGTTGAATATGTGCAATTCCTCAAACTCACTAGATGAGGATTCTTCATCACTTCATCGTCTATCATTCAATGAGGCTCATCTTGCTCCGGCGGGGTCAAGTGAAATACTATGTTGCCACGTCAGAAACCTCCCTTCATATACCTCCTTGGTCAATCGTACAGTACACTCGCTGCTAAGTCGAGTGGTAATCGAGTGGTATTCCAAAGTCCTGGCATTTAATCTCACGGGAGTCCGCACTAGTGACTATTATTCTCAGGCTTAAACCCATGCTGAACGCAGTAGGTGGCGACTCGAGTTCAACTCGCCCTCAAACAGTCGCCATGGTCCAAGAATAAGCGAGCGGGAATCTAGCAGGAAACTTGCGACAGGTCGTTCCAACAGAAAATAGCAGGACAATCGTTTATTTTGCTACTTTTTTCAGTTCTATCAGATTGAAGAGAGAGAGAGAGAGAGAGAGAGAGAGAGAGAGAGAGAGAGAGAGAGAGAGAGAGAGAGAGATTGATTTAATAATTTTATTGCGTTCAATATTATACATACATACAATGTGTATATACATGCACACGTATACAGCAGAACACAAATGGCGCACCCCCTAGCAGGCTTGCATCGGAAAGTTTGCCTTAACAGATATTATTCCCTTTACTTAGACAAATAATAACAATAATGACATTAATAATAACAATAATAATGATAATGACAACTATAATAATAAAATAATAATAGTAATAATAATAATAATAAGTAAACATAACAATAATAATAATAATAATAATAATAATAATAATAATAATATGGCAAGCTAGGAAGCATTTGCAAAATTTGGGTAATATTTCTTAACTTCCAAAAACACCCTAGGATCCAAGAAATGGCCAAGAATAACATGGAATGACAAAGTTTTAATTTCTCTTCTAAAACGTTCAATTTCATTGCATTCTCCAATATAATGATGTAACCTGTGCCCATCAGATAACTCACACAAACGACAGTTTCTTATGTTGGAATTTCTATCATTTGTCACCTCCCACAAATACTTATATCCTAAACGCAATCTGCTATAGCTTGTTTGATGTTTTCTAGTATGTAAACCACTCTTTATGTAATTTGGCTCTGACCCCTTAGTGATATCCATATAATTGCGGAACGAGGCACTTTCCAGGTATACTCCCTTCAGATATTCTATATCTCGATGACGCTGTTGTTTTTCTATTTTATTTTTCAAACTTTCATATGACAGTGGGAAACTGTAGTCAACATTTTCTTTACAACAGCCTTGCTTTGCTAATAAATCTGCTTGATCATTCCCCGTCAAGTTACAATGAGATGGGGTCCAAATAAAATGGACAATTCGATTTTTCTTTTCAAATTTACATAAAAGTATTCGAATTCTATTTACTAACTTATTACTTCCGGATGACTCTGACACAATAGACTGCAAAGCCGACATACTATCAGAGACAATAGTGACACCACCCAACTCATTCTTGGCAATAGTAAGTGCGGCAGCGATTCCCAGAAGTTCTGTTTGTGTAGTGGAACAATGATTGCTTGCCCTGATTGCGAGAGAGCGTGATTCCTGTAGTATACCATCCTGATAGAGAGCAACTCCTGCTCCAGCTCGTCCATTCTCCTGCAAAGAACCATCTGTGTATAGGACACTAGCACTATGTGGAAGGGCACTGAACCTCCTGAGGAAGTCCTGCCTCAGCATCTCAATAGGCACATCAGATTTCCTATATGTGAGATCAGAAAAGGACACATTAATTTCTGGAAAATCCCAAGGCGGTAATTCTGGTACAACATACTGATTATTATCCAAATAATCACTCACATTAATGGTACTCAAGAGTTCTCTAGCACTGTTTAACCACTTATTACATTTATCTTTCCCCTTCGGATTCATTACGGCCTGCTTAAAAATACCATCATCAGCTGTATTGAGAGATTTTACAATTTGATTTGTAGCTACTGCTTTGATTCTTTGAGCAAGAGTTGGTAATCCTATTTCATGCCTAATAGTTTCAATTTTAGCCGTTCTAGGGCACCCAAAAATTATCCTCATTGCTTCATTTTGGAGAACCTCGAGAGATTGCCTCCTTTGTCTGCTAAGAGTAATTAGATTACTTGCACTGTAGTCAATGACTGATCTTATCATAGAAATATAAAGGGTCCGGAGAACGGGGACAGAAGACCCAACACTTCCCCTTGCAACCTTTCTCAATAAGGCTAATCTTGGTTGACATTTTAGTTTTAGTTTGGTTACTTCATCATTCCTATGATTGCTCTGTCCAACAATAACCCCCATATATTTATATGTAGCTACCTCTTCTATTATTTTACCTTGCAGTTTAATAATCTGTTTTTCTTTATTTCTCTTACTTAGTATCTTGGTTTTCTCTGGGGATATAACTAACCCTAGTGAATTACAAATTTTTTCTATTTTCTTGAGTATTAATTTTACAGCTTTGGATGACTGTCCTTGTATCACTATGTCATCTGCATAAATAGTTGTTATGATACCTCTTGTCTTCAAAGAGCCAATAACATTCATTAAAACATTAAAGAGCATGGGCGATAAGACTCCCCCTTGAGGTGTACCTAGTTCCATCTTTTCCCACTTGGAGTAAATCCCTTCAAAATATACTCTACTGTATCGATCTTTAAAATAATCCTCAATTATCCTAATAATGTTACCAGATGTAATGGTAGATAGTTCAGCTAAAATGGCAATTGGATTAGCTTTATCAAAAGCTCCCTTGATATCAATAAATACTGTAAACCTCTTTTTTTTTATTCCTGACAAAACTCTATGAATACAATGCTGCGTACTTTTACCTGGCATGAAGCCATACAGTTTACATGACAATCTACGTTTAATAGTATGCATCATCCTGTTTAATATAATTCTTTCAAAGATTTTACAGAGGCATGATGTAAGAGAAATAGGTCTGAATGAACCTGGTCTACCATGTTTTGGGACAGGAATCATGATGGCCCTCTTCCACATTTTGGGCAGACTGCCCCCACTCCATATCATGTTGTATAGTCTAAGGACTGGGTTACCATGGACTGTTGCAAGAAACCGGATGATATCATAGGTGACACCATCCATTCCTGGTGCAGTGGATTTTCCATTCTTGAGGCATCTCCGGAATTCTTCTTGACTGATAGGTTTTTTATCGGATGGATGATATTTTCTAAGGGCTTCTTGAATTTTCTTGAGTCTTCGTTTGAGATTCTTTGCAAGTGCACTTCTAACCTTGAGTGGTAAACAATCATAACTTGAGGATTGTGCCCACTCTTCTATAAGTTCATTGCATTTCTCTGGTGGGTTAGGGTGAAGACCCTCTCTCATCCTTTCTCCTTGGACAATCTTAACCTTTCGAGATATCTGTCTGAATGGAGTATTGTGATCCATTGATTGGAGAAATGCTATCCAGTACTTCTCTCTAGATTTCACTTTAACATCTTGAACCTGTTGAGCCATCCGTTTAAAGATAAGGAGGTTTTGCTCAGTGGGGTTATTTTCCCACCTTTTCTTCACTTTTTTATACTGTTTATCAATTCTCTTGACAGCTGGATCACTATTATACCATCTCTTCATTGTTCCGATAGTCGTTCTCATCTTTTTCTTTGGATTTGTAACACTTTCAATACAATTCTCAAGCTCTGCAACCATATCTCTGTTAAGGTCATCTGTAGTAGATACTGTATAGCAAGCATACCAGTTATTCATTTTATTTTTGATAAACCCTTCATGCTTTTTTGGAATTTTTAGTCTTTTCCTTGGGACAATATGCCTTCGTGTTGTATTTGGAAGCATTATTTCCCCATATACACCAAAGTGGTCTGAGGTTAAGGTATCAACAATTTCACAGTGGTGTGGAAGTCCAGGGTCATTCACCAGACATACATAGTCCAATTTATTTCCCTGGAGATGTGTTGGCTCAGGTCCATTTATCACGTTTATAATATTACTCTCACTCTCAATATGATTCATAAATTTCTTGCCATTATTGTTGTAGGGTTGCAATGAATTATCCCCAAGTTTATAGTGAACTGCATTAAGATCGCCAACAAGTATGCAAGGATGGCCATCAACTATTTCATATAGCCCTGAGAAATCAAGCTTATTATCTGTTATATAAACATTCATAATTTTGATTTTGATGTTTCCCTTCTCGTCATGTATGTTAAAGAGTTGGGAGTTGGTGTCTTCTCCAAGGGTGACGTCTATTCTATAAGAGACAGGTATGCTGTTCTTGATATAGGTAATCATTCCTCTATAAGGGGATTGTCTCATGAGACTGTCCACAGTATACATTTGGTAACCTCGTATTTGATACTTATTGGCATCTGTATGCTTGGTTTCTTGTAAGCAGATAATATCCAAATCATTTTCAAGGCAGAAATGCTGCACTTCAATATGTTTATTCCTGATGCCATTAACATTCCATGTGAGAATCTTAAGAGGGTGCTGTTCCATTATGCTATAGCTTCTGCTTGTGAACTTTTTCTGTCAATATTATGTGTTGACTGCTTAAAATCCATAATGCATTTTATCAAATTGGCCAAAGCTACACCATATGAGTGTTTATCCTCGGCTGACACCTTCTTAAGTGCAGATCGAATATCTTTAACAGAAAAATCCCGAGGCCAAGGATGAGCATTCATCACTGTTGCAACAGCTGCTTCTATGATATCATCAGCAGGGACTTGTCTGTTACTGATGGTGGCTTCATCTGGAATTATCAACTGGCTCATTTTTTCTTCTAGCTCAAGTTGCTTATTTTCTATGGCAATGAATTTCTCTTCTATTGACTCTATTTTCTTAGTGATCTTTTCTTCAAATGATTGCAACATGGTTACAATTAAATTATTGTCAGATGGCTGGTTTTCAGTTATCCACGAAGGAGCTGGAAAGTTCAAGTTACTTAATAGGGATTGTTCTGGTGAATTTTCTTGTATGGCATCTGTATTTTTAGACTCTTGATCTGTGGCTCTGATGTTATGTCTTTGAGGTGGCTTATTTAGTGTCCCATCACCTGTCGCAGAACTTTCATTCCCAGGGTGATTTGGACATTTCAGTGCAGTTGCATTGTGTGTACCATAACAATTGGGATATTTTGGTACAAACTGTTCTCCATTTGCGATTTTTTCTTTACATACTGTTGATAAGTGACTTCCAGCACAGTAACGGCATTTGGGGGGCCTATTGCATCCTGTACTTCTGTGGTTCCATTTGGAGCACTTGCCACACAAATTAGGTCTATTAATATATTTCTCTAAACTAACAAAAAAATTATCCTTAGGTAAATTCGAGAAATTATAAAGCTTTGGAAATGTAATTTATGTGAATATTAGCTAATGCGGATTATCGATACTTAATAAATTATAAACTGAATATTAAATCACTTAATAAAATAAAGCAAATCAAGTTGATAAATGAAAAGTGTTTTGACTTAACAAGATGGCTGAAGCTTGTCTTGATGATTTTCACATGGCTAAGATATATAAAATAACCGCAAAAACACACTATTTCTTTCATATTCCGAGTCGTCAGCAACCATTGCCTCGCTCTCCCTCGTCCTAGCTTGATGGCGAAGGGGTCTTGGGCACTGATCATTTGTGTACATGGTCCGTGTTCAAGATATTATCCTGTCCCTTGCCTCTGCCATTTATGATCGACCTTTAACCCGAGGCAGGATAATTGATAAATTTGAAATTGATCAAAAGGCAGCACTTTCGAGCTTCTGATGACTTCATTTTACTTTTACTTTTAGGGGTTTATTTCTCGCCCTCCATCAGACACTAAGAGTCTGTTCAGGAGGGCCTTGATGTGTGAAAATAATTTCTTTCCAGTTTATATTTTGCTCTGTATCTTTTCAGTTATTCGCTAGCATTTGTATTCAGGCTTAATAGTTTTCTGATCACAATTATAACACTTTCCAAAAAAAAATTTGTCTTCAGGTTTTTCTTGAAAGCATAAATGGCTGACCACACAGTGTGAATGACAATCTGCTTCAAAATGTGAGAACTGAAATGATAAAACTCAGTCTAAAGACACTTATACGTGTACGCTACCAACATTTCCACGAAGATTGCAATGATTTCACCCATCTATTTCATATTTTTTTAATAAACGAAGAAAAACCTTTATCATAAAATGGAATTATAAACGTTGTCAGAAAACTTCACCCTTTGGACTATATTTAGACAATTCAAACTCCCCCTTTAGTTTAAGATTTTCTTCAAAAGATTAAGATACACCACGGGTAAAATACAAAGACGGAAGGAATACAAAGATAACAAAATTCAAAATTTGATAATATTCTGCATATATTACTCAGAATCTATAACCTTCATTTATATTCCCCCTAAAATGGTTCTGAACAATATAAATAAAATATATATTTTTTTTAACTGCATCCTTTCCCCGTAAATTGCGTTAGGTTTTTTTGCTTATCGTAATCGGGACCAATATTCGAAGTCTGATTATCTGCGAACAAAATCCAGAGAGTTCAGGGATAAAAGATTTTTGTTTTATTGAAGGGAATCTTGAATCTGGTGTGAAATTATTACGCACAGACGACAACTGAAAGGAGATACAAAATCTCTGTATAGGAGAAACAGATTTTGCGATTTATTACGAATTCCTTTTTATCAAGCGAAATTAGGACGATCACGCAAATACGACTTTGTCGTTAATTACCGAATTACAGTTTATTACTGGACATTTCCGATCATACAAATACGGTTTATTGGGCGAGGGAAAACTTCAAGGAGAAAAATCTAATTGTGTGTGACACTGGTTTTGACAATTAACTCGGATGAAAGTACAGTAAATGATTCTACAAATGTTGTAGGTGCTGCAGGGCATAGGAATTTCCCTTGTGTGACAGGACCAGGAAAACTGCCCAGACTTGAAGTGAAGTGAAAAGTGATATCGCACACGAGTTCTAAAACAGTTAGTTTTTATATTATTCTTAACGGAAACAGTCCTTAATCCCAATAAGACTATACCGTAGGAGGATAATGAAATAAAAGCTTAACCATGTTAGTGTGTCTAGCCCTGTTGACATCAGTTCACAAACATGTCTAGCACTGAATATTAAATTCTATTTATAGAAGACGAATGAATTACGAAAAAATGTTAACTTACCTAACCAAACCTATCACAATTTAAAGGGAGACTTTTGAAACAAACCTCATACCCACAGACAAACCATCTGCACATGTTAGATAAGAAGAGGTATTTTAATTAGAAAAAAAAAGAGAGCAAGCTGCTGTATTATGAATCAGTTTCTGAAAATTGGCAATGCTTTACAATAAAGAAAAAAAAAAGTTCCTCCCTCCCTTCAAAAATAGAACAAGGAAATTGTAGAAGTCTCGTTCCTTTGCTAACTGGTTAGATGAAAGATTATCATGGCGTATGAACTCCCATTGTCATTTCTCCCAAGTTAACGACGAAGTCTTAAATTAACATTTTAGTTAACAAAATAAATATTTTGATTGTATTTATACAGTACTTTGTTATGTATATGCATATGTAAAATTATATCGAAGACAATGCTACTTTTATAATTCCGAAAATTAACATTAACAATATTTGGATAACTGTTTAATAAGCTTACAATAATACACAACATTAATGAAAATACATGTCTACAATGGTATATTAACACTGAGCCAGTAGTATTTTTTAACACACATGCATAAATAAAATTCACCACACAATATATATATATATATATATATATA
>NC_090727.1:2096610-2106610 GCF_036898095.1 Palaemon carinicauda
TGGATCATCAAATTAAGATATGCCTGAAAATACTAGTCATTTGTAAAATACTTATCTTTGCATATAGTGAGTGTTAATAATTTGGCTTAAACCGCATTTAAGTAAAAAAATAAAACTAGAAATACATAAAGAAAACGCTTATAATTATAATGAATAATTATTACCTTCGTGTGGCTTATTATCGTCATGCACATAGTTTCCACAAGTAATGTCCAATTTTTAATTACTTTTCGTCATCATCTGAGGAGAGAATTCCGTTCAACGAAAGCAGCTTTGATTCAGACATCTTGATACAAAGAATTGCAATAATGTCGACTAAATTCTTGCATTAAACTGTATTGGTGTTTGGGTAAGTCGTCACAACACGGATGTTAATTCTCCTATCCTGGTCCTGATTCTCTATCTTGAATCAATTGAAGAGAAAGTGTCATTAAACCCATCTGGGTTGACCTTTAATCTTTAAGGAAATTAAAGTTTCCGTAAATATGAGACAAATTTGGATGAGATGGAAGAATTCTCTCTCGGAAATACAAGAAAACTGTTCTTAGCGTAAATATTGCTACAGCACACGCTTTACCTTCACCGCGCAGTAAACATTAAACTCGACACTAGGTAATAACAACAAAATATGACAGTTGTCAGGATATCCACCAGCTAGCCTGTAAACAGCATCTGCACTAACACACAACCACAAACTGAGTAACCAGTAAGTTCAGCAACGCCAACGCTACAAAGTAATCGTGGTATCCTGGGATGTCGCAGGATCAGAGCTAAACTACCCAATGGAGAAAACCAGCTAATACTCGGCCCACTGGTTGTTTTGAAGAAGCTCGGAGTGCCAGCGTTTATTCGGTTTCATTTTAACTTTTCCAATGCAGATAATGATTAAAAGATGCACTTGGAATGTCGTTTAATGGGACATAAGACATCTGAAACTTGGTGTTGGTGGTCTTTATTAATGTATACTTGAGTAGGCGTTATGATATAGTTCCACTAGATACTTTTTTCTTTTTTTTTTTGTATGACTGCACTAATGATAATGGTAAATTTAAAATCAATGACTTTTTGAACAAAGCACATTGGGAAACTGCCAAGGAAATATTGTAAGGCAGTGTAGGTACTGTTCGCGAAAATTAAAAATAGCAGGCCTAAACAAAACGTATGCAAATTTAATACAGACCTAAAATGATAGCAATTTTCTTTCAGGATATTCATTTCCCTTTTTCTCTTGCTATCGGCTTTTAATCTAAAGAAATACAAAGACCAAAGGCCCAAGTCGAAATTTTATAATGCGTTGAAATTTACAGATCCAACGTATTTTCGTGAGCTTTCTTTCCAAGACTTCAAATAATGAAAGAAAATCTAAAACATTCTGTAATATAATATAATTGTTCTAGATTTACCAGAATCGTTCGACAATACAACTTCTCCTTTGGAATTTAAAACGTGAGAGGAAAAAAAAACGGTACATTACTCAAATCCTTTATTAGCACAAGAACAAACAAATTTCCATACATCTCACGTGTTTCAACAGCAAAAGAAAGCTGCCTTTTACTCTAGAACAAAACGAGATTCCATATCAGTGAACTATTTAAGAGGATTGTTCATCCCAGAGACGAAGAACTTGCTCAATAAGGATACTTTATTTAAGTCTCGGAAAGCTAATGATAAAAATGAAGGCTTGGAGCTTGCACAAACTACGTGAAAGTCTGAGTGAACTACCGGCTGAATCGAAACTTCTGTGTAACGCCGGGCATTTCTATTACAAAATGTGTAACAAGTTGAAGAAAATACTCTTAGACTTATCTTTAATGTATTGTTACCCCCAATTTACCTGCGATTAAAATAATTAGGGTCTCCGTATACTTGTAATTATTGCATCCATTCACCTTCTTTGGATTTTAGACGTGAATGAAAACCCCAATTTACCTTCGAATAATGAATTAATTTGGGTCTCTGTATACTTTTAACTGTTATTGCATCCATTCGCCTTATTTGGATTTTAGACGTGAATGATATTTCACTCTTCTTTATAATTTGAACATACACACTCATTTTATATATATATATATATATATATATATATATATATATATATATATATATATATATATATATATACATATATATATATATACATATATATATACATATATATATATATATATATATATATATACATATATATATATATATATATATATATATATATATATATACATATATATATATATATATATTCTCCAAATGAGAAAACAATGGCCACTTCTCACCGCCATATAAACTCTCTCTCTCTCTCTCTCTCTCTCTCTCTCTCTCTCTCTCTCTCTCTCTCTCTCTCTCTCTCTCTCTCTCTCTCCCCACACTATTTATTTTCCTTGCACCCTCTCACACTTCTTGTAAAATAAGGTTCTTTAATTCCATTAACTGTTTCTTACCATCAATACATTTAAGTATCTTCCTCTCCTATTTCCCCCAAAACACTTCACAATTAAGGACCTTTTTCCCACCACACCGTAACAATCTATACCTTCCACAAGACAAAACCATCCCCCCAAAAATATCGAATTCTTTCATTTTACCGTTTTTGTCCTTTCAAATCTTCTTATGCCACATAACCTACGCACATAGACCATGCTAAATTCTTAATTCAATTTTATTTCTATCCAACATACACTCGACTGCCTTTATTTTTTTCCCCTCCAAAAATACCTGCACGAATCAATTCTTATTCTACCGTAATTTTTGAGTACCGGGTACACTATAGTTTAGTTACAAGGAGTTGAGACTTGCCTATCATTTGAAAGTGTTGCCACATTTACAATGCAGCCTAGAATTTGCCACATCCTCCCGGAGTGTAGGTTATCATAGCTTACCCTGCATAACTGAGCTAAAAAGGGAAAATATTATAACTCTACTAACTAAAGTAGGGTGTGTGTGTATTTGAGTGTATGACTTTTCCCGATTTTTATGAATATAGTCCTTGTCTCCTAACGCATATCAAAATATTATGAGTCAAATCATTTCACGTTGTTACTAAAACACCTGATTTATTACTCAAGTATTTCCTTATCCTTACTAGTTTCTACTTTTCCCTAATACAAGTGATATTTGTCTTACTACATGTACTTCGATATTATCATACTCTACTGGAAAATACCTTCCAATACATCTTTTGACGAACTATCCAACTTCGTCAAACACACACACACACACACACACACGCACACACACACACACACATATATATATATATATATATATATATATATATATATATATATATATATCAATATATATGTATGTATGTATGTATCTATCTATCTATCTATCTATCTATCTATATATATATATATATATATATATATATATATATTGTGTGTGTTTTTGCGCGCGTTTTTATACTTTAATTTGGGTAAGATTGCTACATACAAGGAGGATTCCTAAATCATACAAAACAAACCATATCTTATTCACATGTACTTACATGAAAAAAATCTCGTCTGGATTATTTTCACCAATTTCTTTTTTTTTAATAAAATCCAAACTTTCATAAGCATCTCGGGGTATAATATACAACGCAATTATCTTTTTAAAGGGAATAAAATCTTCAGGAAGAAAAATCTTTTGTGCAGCCCTTTTAGTTGACTTGTGAAATCACCCAATCTTAAAGCAATTGCGTGTTTTTCTTTATCTTGAGCAACTTCTGACGTCAATACAGGTCATGAAAAATTTTAAGGGCTTTGTTAACATCTGGACCATACTTAACTTGCTTCATACAATAATATCATTACATTTGAGAGAGAGAGAGAGAGAGAGAGAGAGAGAGAGAGAGAGAGAGAGAGACTATCTAGCAATGTACCTATTGTGTACAGTATACTGTACACCACCCAAATTTAGATGTTATTTCTGAGTTGGTAATAATTAAACTCACGATACTTTAATTGCATTTTTAAGACTTAGGATACTTTGTATCATTACATAACATAAATCATCTTACAGTTTTTTAGTTAAATAGCAATTTATATATATTCTTCTTTGCAAAGATTTTAAAGTGGATATAATTTTTTCTTATAAATCAGTGAAACATTATTATTTTACCTGCTTCTTTGTCTGCCAACTCTATCAAATTTTTGCATGCTAATTAGTAGGAATTCAGGATTAAGTATCATGTACTATATAGGGTGAGCTTATCTACAAATTAAACATTGTACTGATATTAAACAGCATCACGCTCCCCCATCTCTCATACATTTTCATGATCCTTGTAAAATTTTCCGTAATTAACGGAGATTAACGAGCCGTCACTTAACCCTCTAACATTCCCCTTTAAATTGGTCTTTGTTTCCATGCATCATTAAGTATCCCTTCTAAGGGGAAAACATCGTCTCTTCTCATTGTCATTCATTTTCTTCTTTTCGAGGAAACACAAAAGCCTTTATTATCTTCATGAGAGTCTGAGTTGAAGCGGGAGCCTCTTTGGGTACTGTTCTTTTGCGTATTTCAAGTACTGGGACATTACTTTATTGCGGGATTATAGTTACCATTATAATCATTATTGTTAACGACGTTTTTGTGGTTATACAGCTTCTGTTATCGTTGTTTTTCATTATCTTATTCATTTAACTTTTTCTTTTTTTATACAGAAAGACATCAACCTAAAAAAATTATTAGGTTCCAAGAAACTGTAAGTTGAAATTTGTCCACGGGTAGGCTTCACCTAATTCACATGCCTACGATTTTCAGCTGTAAAAGTCACCAAATAGTCCCTTTTAATATGGCAAATGTCTTCTTGCCTACTGTATCAATTCATGTATTGTTTAATTACAGTATTACTTTATGAACTTTCGTTACAGTATCTGAGATTTAGGATTTCAGTTGGATTGTGTTTGTATCTGGATGTTCCTAAGTCGACTGCTTGTAAGTTGAAAGCTTGCTGCAAATAATTGTCATTAAATTTCAATTGACAATACGATAAAAGATATTATCATTAGTATCATTATTGCGCAAAGCTCCCAGTCTTTCAAGGCAAGAGCGTTATGGAAAAATGTATTAATATTTTACCAAGTCTGTCAAAAAGGTGGCGACCGTTTGGACGCTTCCCAAAGATTACGTTGCTTTTCCTCATGTCTCCAATCAGAGAACTCTTGCGTTAAATTTCCTTGATGAGATTAAACAGGAACACTTTATTTAAACGCTGTTTACATAAACTAAAAAACAGCACCATTTCTCTCTCTCTCTCTCTCTCTCTCTCTCTCTCTCTCTCTCTCTCTCTCTCTCTCTCTCTCTCTCTCTAAGCATTAAACTAAGTGGAAGGAAAAGGTCTATGTTTACAAGACTTAGCTTTATACTTCAGCCTTTTCAAATTTCTGATTTGAACTTGTGCGTTCGTCGAATAAACTTTTCTAAAACAGGGCTTAGAAAAGCGTTCACTCCGTAGATGAATAACATGATGATTTCGGAATCATGCTTAATGTACTTTATTTATGCTGTCTGATTAACTTTCATACAAGATATTGTCATCACATCTTAAGTAATGTGTAATAAAACCAAAAAGTCTTCTTACGTCATTCTACATTTGAAATATCTACTTATAACTAAAGGTTAAAGGTGTCTGGTTTAAGTCCAAATTTCATCAGAATAGATACTTACCAGAAGAACGTAAGTCGGGCAAGGGCAAGCCCAACCAACCACTGTGGTGCCCAACCACAGCAGTGGCCTCCCCGTTAAACAGCTTAAACTCACGGTCCCGGGCGGGGATCGATCTGCAGCCATGCGAATGCTAGGCAAACACGCTACCACTGTACTTACCAGGAAATGTTTGAACACAAAAGATAGAAAAGGCAACACCATCGGAATCCTGCTTATAGTTTGTTATGAAACGACAGCCCTTCCTCCTCTTCTCACAACGAGAAAGGAGAGAGATTATAACAATCTTTTAATGGACTTCTTTAGGGACGACAAACTTTACTCTCAAGGAAATAAGAAGCGACCAAACTTTTCCACACTTACATAAGACAAATTATCCGCATCAAGACCCAATAATCAGCGTAAAACTTTAAAAAACTACGGTATTTCTTGGGGTTAGCGTGAAAAATAAATTATCTATGCACTGAATACTCCTTACCCTTTCTGATTATAACTATAACCTAGCAAGTTTACTTCAATTTTCAATAGCGCAATCATTTATACTTCAATAACATTTAATCTAATGTGACATATAAAAATTAAAGAGCAATTCGGTTACAAAAATTACATTTCTTCATTCAAAGGACGAAATAAGACTCACTTTCTTTATAGTGTATGTTATGCAAAGGGGTAAAATCAGACAAAATTAATAATTCAATTTGAAAATATTAATTTTCAAGAAAAATACAAATATTCGTATTTACGTGAAATTCCAATATATATATATATATATATATATATATATATATATATATATATATATATATATATATATATATATATATATACATATATATATATATATATATATATATATATATATATACACACATATATATATATACACACACACACATATATATATATATATATATATATATATATATATATATATGTATACACACACCCATATATATATATATATATATATATATATATATATATATATATATATATATATATATATATAATGTGTGTGTATTTACATATACATGGATAAAACATGCGAAACATAACTTTACACTGAATATAGAGTTGCAACAGAAATTCCAGAGCAGAATAAGTTGGATTCTCGATGCAACAAAATATATATTTGGATAAGGACCCTGGCAGTTCAGTCCACCACCAAAGGTAAACTGATATCTATGTTGTTAAGCGAGGTTAAGACGATGCCTGTGTGTGTGTGTGTGTGTGTGTGTGTGTGTGTGTGTGCTATTTGAATGGAATTCCGTTGAGGAAGAAGATATATCCCCAATACAAGGACGAAAATTACTCTCGATTAATTTATTTATTATTACTCTATGTTGCACCCCTGCAGTGGTGCATACAAGCTAATATACAACACGGCATAAAAACACATTCGCAACAAACAAAAGCATTCTTTCTCTCTCAAAAATACATAAATACAAGTCCGTTACGTAGCTTATGGTAAGAATGTAAAATATGATGATGGAATAATGTTAGTTGTTGATCTATAAAAAAAATATGGGGAGTAAACAGAAACGAATTTGATATGCTGAGAGAAAAGGCGGATGATATAATAGAAACAAGAAAGGAAGCAGGGTATGCGCAAAAGATTGCAATGACTCAACTTGTCAATAGATGCCAAAACTGAACTGGTTAATGCTTTGTGGAGCTAAATTTCTTTTAAAGGTATTAAACTCCTGATTTTTAAAGAACAGTTATGTAGACTATTTGCATGTATACTTAGCAGAAACTAATTCAAATGGTGAGGTATATGGACATTACAAGTGTTTGAAAAATGTACAATTCAGCATTGTAAGAGGGATGGAGGTAAGGAAGACCTAAAATGTTTGGATAATGGTGCGAAAGGGATGGCGAGGAAAGGAACCAGTGTTCAAAATTCATTGGTATAAAAATCCAGTTATATATCGTTGAATATTAAAAACACAGGAACTTTCGCACTGTTTTCAAAGTGATTCTTCGACTGAAGAATGAAATGATTCACAACTGTTCGAAAGTAAACCAAAAACTCATATCAGAAACAAGATAAAAGTTAATAAACGGCCAAAGTAGGAGTCAAACCTAAAACATCAGATGAAGAAAATATTGCTGTTGCCACTGTCAAGACATTTCACTCGTTGGATTTTTCATATCCATTATTAGTAAACAAAGATTATACTTGAAGATGGGAATAACTGAAATCTATCAAAACTTATTTCTAAAGAAATTGTCAGTGTAAGTATTACCAGTAACAATGATAGGAATAATATTATCGTCTATTATAATCATTGAAGTAATCAGAAGAACTGCCCAGACACACGAATCAGAGATGGCTGCCACTCCGAGAAAAATGTGAAAGTTAATATCCTTAATAATTAAAATCTAATTAGAAATCGGATGAAGCCACAAAGAACGAAAATTGATTAAGACCTTTTCGAGATGAATTCTCCGACAATCCTCAGATCCTCATAAATTCCTCTCATGGAGTTAATTAACAATGGATAGAAGAGGCCGATTTTATCAATGCATACACGTACATTTTCATATATAAATATCGTGCATATATATATATATATATATATATATATATATATGTATATATATATATATATATATATATATATATATATATATATATATATATATATATATGTATATATATATATATATATATATATATATATATATATATATGTATATATATATGTAAATATATATATATATATATATATATATATATATATATATATATACACACACATATATATATATATATATATATATATATATATATATATATCTATCTATATATACATATATCTATATATATATATATATATATATATATATATATATATATATATATATATATATGGTCGTAAATTCTTTCATTATGAACGAACTATCTCAAAATACTCTAGTCCTTTCAACCAAAATTAAGTTTCTCTTAATCTAGCTTCACCCTACAGCCTACACTGATCTCTTACTAGTTTCTGCTTTATCTCAGTATTTGTCCACCTTTCAAAATTAATATTATTCAGCCATATATACAATTCATCTCAACAGCCTCAGTTTTTTTCTTCACATTAATTTTCACAAAAGAGAGTTGGCTCAACAATGCCTGTACACATTGTTTCCTTGTCGTCCATAAGCATTTGAAGTTTTAAAAATCTTTTGCACATATTCTGCTACCTTCATCCCTCCACAGTGTGGCTCACCACTTCTCTGCTACCTATATTGCATCACCTCTTCTGTGACTCATTTCTGTAACCTATCCAATTAAACTTTTTCCATTCTTTCAAATTCCAAATTATCTATTATCCTCCATTGATTCATCTTCCTGGTTTCTATCTATCCTCACCTTACTCGAGCTCACATTTGCTCTAAACTTCCTCCTTTTTCAAAAATTTGTACTAGTTTCAGCAGTGACTATTTACCCTCTTCAATCAGTGAAGATATAAAATTATCAACTCTTCCACTTTATATTCTTAGTCCGATTGATTTATCCCAAACCTTGCAACTACTGTACATATAATTTCTTTAGTCCAACTTTTCATAATTCTCAATCAATGAAGTTACAGAACAGCTATTTAGACGTTGCCTTGTTTCTTCAGAAATACTTTTACACAAACCAAGTCACTCTTCCAAATTAATCTAAAACATACTTCAATTCCATGGAAAATCATCCAATTAATCTTAACAGCAACTAATCTCCATCCTCAGAACCGTTTACATTACATATTTATTGATTGTACAATAAGATTTTCTTTAAAGAAAAAAAATACCAAAAACGAGTTTTCCATTTACTTTCAAACATCATATACAGCTCTTAAATAACAAATAATTTGACTGTTATTGCCACCAAACTAAGATGTTATGCTATGCAATATAAGCTATGTGAACTATAAATATCCCCATTCTTGAGCCGAATAACTATTTCTACATGGCCTTGAAATAAATAAATCGTCGGAAAAAAAAAATACAACCATAAAAGTTAAACCTAAATTCGTTGTAGAGGAAACAAAGACAGTCTTACAACAACTGAAACAAGAATAAAACAACATCTATATAAACACTATGGATCAAACACTCCAGATGGATGTTGAATGGAACAAATGAAAAAAAAAAAAAAAAAAAAAAAAAAAAAAAAAAAAAAAAAAAAAAAACATTAGTAATATCGTCAATGCGGTTATTCATAAGAAAGTCCTTCAAGAGCATGCAACGCCTACGTCACCCTTGATCTTGCGCTAAAATTAACTTCACTTGGCTCTATCTTCATCTCTTTCTTAATACCCCCAAAAATACGCAGTTATATATAGAGTAAATAAATTTGGTTAAACGGTTACGA
>NC_090727.1:2109110-2111610 GCF_036898095.1 Palaemon carinicauda
CAATCTTTCAATGGAAATTATTAAACATATGACCAGAGAGAGAGAGAGAGAGAGAGAGAGAGAGAGAGAGAGAGAGAGAGAGAGACAGGGAATAATCAATTAACATGATGTATCAGAGTAACTGGCGAGCTTAACCAATAATTCCAAAGTTTGAAGTGACTGATTCTTTGTTAGTTATTTATCAGGCTATATTTACTTTAACGTCAGTTTACGCGATGTATATAAGTTATCACTCCTTGCTTACTTCGCAATATTGGAATATAAATAAACACAAATATCTCCCCTATGTGATAAATAGAAAGTGTCTGGATATATATATATATATATATATATATATATATATATATATATATATATATATATATATATATATATATATAAATATATATAAATATATATATATATATATGAATATATATTTATATATATATATGTATATATATATAAATATATATATATATATATATATATATATATATATATATATATATATATATATATATATATATATATATATTTCCTGTCAAGCTTAGGGGAGGGAGAGAGAGAGAGTATTATACCTCTTGAGAGGGGTACTCCGAGAGGTTCTCTCGGAAACCCACTCCAATAAATTGCCTAACCAGCGGTTTGTAATCAGGAAAGAGGGAAGGGATAGGAATGGTTAAATCTGTGTGTGTGAGTGTATGTGCATATCTATCTAAATAATTAGACGCCATCTTTGACGGCTTATACATTAGTATAATATAAGTTATATAAGAATAAATAAAGAAAGCCCATTTCTTATGATTACAGAAAATTCATATATTAAGGTTATGTGTCTAGACAAATATAAGTTTATGTATTTTATTCAGTCACGTAGGTAACTCCATTCTCCCATAATGATACATTCATTCTTCATTCATTTCAAAGCAACCATTCATTTCTCATTTTCATACTCGTCCTAACATTAGGATTCCAAAAAGAAACAATAATTAATAACTTCATCATTAGAGGAAAAGGAAGAAATGCTGCTTCTGATTGTGAATGTTGTAATACAACATGTCTTATTCATTGCATAGATTTAAAGTAAACAATTAAAGGACCTGTCCACAAAAGTAAAGGAATTCTTCTCATATTTTAGTAGCATTATCTCGCACAGAAAAGTTACATTATCGTCCAGGGACGCAATGAATAGAGTTTCCCATAATTATCATCAAACGATTCACAGAAATAGCTTTAAAAAGTTATTTTGCCGGGGAAATTAGAATACTGCTGGGGTATATTTAGTTTATAATGCCACATTTAAGTTAACAGAAGTGTTGCGTCACTGTCAATATCATTATATTCATCATCCTTATCAGGTCAAGTTTCACAGCACAATTTGTCTAAAGCGATGTTTTCCAACAAAGCTAACGGCAACTGTTTTTTATTTTCGATAAATACAAGAAAACCCCTCACGGAGAATTAGCAGTTAAGTTCACCCTAAACTTTCACAAATGTTTCAAGTTTATGAAAATCCCAGGTATTATATGTTTAATTTTCCTTTTTCTCTTTCTCTAAATTTGGTATTATATGTCCACCAACTGTGAAAATCCTGTTGATGACATATGATGGTATCCCTTTGAGTATATGATTACTCTAACTATCAAAAATAATCAACCAGATATTTGGTTGCAAACACAAACCAGACCAATAAAACTGATGGATGAATGTTGAGTTCAATTATAGACAGTGATCCCACCTGGCATTAACGCGAAAGCTAATAGATCTATTTAATGCAGTAGGTGAAAAACAAAATTATTCAATAAACAATTTACCAAAAAGGGCGACGACACCTAATCATCCATTTTCGTTTGTTACATTAAGCACTTGATCGTTAGGGCATTTTGTTTTCATTTTGTTATCTATATACCAGAGTAACTTGAACAGTTATTAGCATATGCGTAAGTACACGTATCAAAAGACAAACATACAGTTCATATACATATATACACATATATATATATATATATATATATATATATATATGTGTGTGTGTGTGTACATATACACCAAGTATTTGTAAAGGTATGTTTATTTGGAAGGAAATGTTCAATGATGTACAGTACAGCATATATATATATATATATATATATATATATATATATATATATATACACATATACATACATACACACACATATATATAATACTAATACGACTTTGTGGGATTTGATTCATACCTGGGTCATATAGACTAGCACTGAGACCGGGGAGGCCAATCAACATCGAAGTGAAACTCAGGGAAGGGGGGGGGGGGAGAACTCCGCAGTTGAATAAAAGTACTGATAGAATAGAAGGTAAATGTAGGATGGAAGAAAGGAAGCAGAACAAGTAGATGGCTAAAAGGAGAGCATAGCTAGGGACAGAAGGAACGATATCAAAACCCTTCAGTAATGCCTACAGTACACTACCTCGTGATGTGCAATAATGATCCTAACCCCAAACGGCGCTTGTTTGGAAGCACGTGGCAGGATTTGAT
>NC_090727.1:2116610-2179110 GCF_036898095.1 Palaemon carinicauda
TGTAGAAAAGAATAATTAAGACAGGAAAGCTGGTAAGGACGTTACTTGTAGGAATGGGTAACATGGAACACAAGGTCTATAGAGTAAACTTATTCTATAGATCTTGATGGGATTATTCCCGTTAAAACTTTCGGTCTCGTTGCTGGATTTCCCTCTCCTTTTTCATTTTACATCACAAAGGGTGGTGGATAGGAATGGTGGAAGGGGGGAAGGGGGGGGGGGGCTGATGGGAGTTTTATTGTAGCATTGTGTCAGTCTGAGTTTGCCTCCAATTCATAGGCAGATTGAAACCTTTGTGAAGGGTTTCACTTCAGTTATTCTTTTATGTGTGCGCGTTCCACTTCAAAATTTACTTCTGTAATCTGTTGAGGACTTTTCAAAGAAAGAAAAATGCTGAACAACGCTGAATATAATTGCGTTAAAATTACTATGGACGAGGATGAGAAGTGTTTTTATTATTCCTGGAATCAGGATACATATATTTGTATACTGTATATATATATATATATATACATATAAATATATATATATATATACATATAATATATATATATATATATATATATATATTAGACACTAATTCTGTAAAACGTCACCAATATTTGTTTTACATGGATTTGTAAACGGTTGTTTAAATTTACATGTACAGTATATATATATATATATATATATATATATACATACACACGTGTGTATGTATGTATGTATGTATGCATACGATATGTGTGGAAAACACAATCCAAAAATAAATTATTTAATCTCATCTAACCTAAGGCATCTTCCAAGCCGGATGTTTACCAGGTTATCACTTCAAAATTCTGAATTATTTCAGGCGTCTCAACTCTTTCAGGAGTTAGAGGAGAAAAAAAATGTTATCATGCTAATAAGAGAAGAGAGAGAGAGAGAGAGAGAGAGAGAGAGAGAGAGAGAGAGAGAGAGAGTACAGGCCTATAGCTTGTACTCTATCCATAACATCAGGAGTAAGGGTAATCGTGCTCTTAAACGTCACAAGGTCGGGGGGGGGGGGGAGTAGCTTAAGTCCCTTCTTTTGATCAGAATATTAGTTGGAATTTTGAAATCAAGGTTGTACGCCAGATACTGTGATTCTTCAAATACATTGTCATTCTCACATATTATTGAACACTCAACCTTTGACATTAAACAGATTATAACCAGAATTTATTTGGAACGAAAAATAAAGTTGCAATTCTACATTTAATAAAATCCAAATCAACTTCTTCCTAAAGTTTGAGTAGTGATTATTTGTATTTACAGATTTGAACGTTGGTCTATTACATTCAAAGTACAATGCTTTATTCCTAATTTGTTAAGTAATTGACTGTCAATACCCTGACATCAGGGCATATTTCGTAAATCAATATATTTTCCAAGTTATATGAAGATGCATTTACTTCTTATCTTATTACACAATTATCCTATAATCTAAAAAGTAATGTTTCAAAAACACTTAAATGTAAGGAAGCCTTTAAATGCGATTTCCTTTGAACATATCTTTATCAGCATGGGCAGAGGGAGAAGCATGGCGTAAAGTTAATGAAGATGATATTACATTATAACATTATATCATTATTACTGTTATTGGCATTCATTATAAAGATAGTGGTATTTCAAGTATATAATACGTATAAAAATCATATAATCAACCAACACTAGTTAGGAGAGTAAAATAACAGTAAATAATTCAAAATTCAAATACAATGTTCAATTAGAATTTTGAGGCAAAACTTGTTACACAACAGGAGAGAGAGAGAGAGAGAGAGAGAGAGAGAGAGAGAGAGAGAGAGCATGGGAATGTAATAACCCAAACTAAACAATTCTAATTGCAAGAAAATGGCATATTAGAAGTAAGATTGCAACGGCATTGAAAACTGGTCTGGTTGGTCAGAGAATCAGGCTTCAGCGAGAAGCAAAGCTTCAATAGGAGAGAAGGATAAAGAAAAAATAGTAATGACATTAATGGAGAAAAAGACATATAAATGGAAAAGGCAAAAACGAAACACCAAACTGGTTGTTCAGATAAACTACTTATCTTGATTCTTAATTACGCTATTTACAATACCGCTCCTTTAATATGAAATATACTCTTAAATGTCTTCATGAACTTAGAATATGCAACTTATTTATTCAAACTTATTCACAGGCTCTTTAAGAAAATCGCTGTGGAGAAATATACACCAGGCTGTGATTTTATTATAAGAAGAGATAAACAAAACGAAATCCTCCAATAAAAGATTATAACCAACCGAGAATTTTCTCTGATATTATTCTTAAACAGCGAATTTACAACATTCCGTTTTTAGTGGTGGAGAGATTTCCCGAGATAAATCCCTTCATAAATAATCAATTCTCATTGCTAGACTTTAATGCGATCTTTAATTCTTCTGAGAATTTTTGCATTTTTTTACACTGGATACTTGCAGGCTTTTTTTATTGGCATTCAAATGTACTCTAATTCTCAGTATTAGATTTTTTAAATATGATGGATCATATAATAATTCTGATAGTAATTTATATCACTCGTCACTTCCTATTTGAATATTTTACTAAAACAATATATTCATTACAAAACGACTAGGAAAATTTTGTTTTTATTCACAAGAATATATAAATGCTACGATTCTGAACAAACAATAATTACTGTATCATCATCTCTCTCTCTCTCTCTCTCTCTCTCTCTCTCTCTCTCTCTCTCTCACACACACACACACACACAAACACATTCCTATACATACACTCGTCAGAATAAATACATGTCAATAAACTCAATGCTGTGATGATTATTAAATGAACCTTCTCTTCAGTAGGTTCGTCGTTAATAGAATTTCGATACAACGTCCAGATAAAGGGAAACGCCAAAACCCTTTTAATGCCCCGTAATTATCGGCGGGATATTATGGACGATACGATGGAATTCTCAAATATATATCTCATTGGATATTCATGTATATATTATATGTATATATAATACATTTCTCCAAAGATAGATAAACATCAAATGCGATTGACGAAGTTTTGTTGTAAGGTAAACAATAAGAAAGTATTCATCGGTATATTTATCTGCATTCTAGTAATGAGCTAATAATTATTTGGAAGATAATCAAAATAAGAAAAAAGTAATGATACAATTATCAATTTGAATCTCCAACACTATTTCAGACATGTGAATATGCGGAACAGTAAAAATCTTCGTAAATAATAGCCAGTTGTCCGGAACAATAAAATGTATGCATTCAGCAATAAATCGAACTGTATTTTAGTGACGAATAAATATCAATTCATAGATGAAATATAACAATAACAACAGCCACCACAATAATGCTGATAATTATTAACGTTGTGATGAAGGATCACACTGAATATGAAAGATAATTTCAACGAATAATTGATATATGAGTTAGAAACATAAGTGCATTTTGCTGTGCTTAGATGACACACATTGCCTATTGTAATACGTTAACCGCTCCAAACACCCTGTCCCCTTGTCTATCTTTCTACAAGTCGAGGGTTCTTAACCGGGGGTATCCATACCCATTGGGGTATGGGAACCAAATGCTGGGGGTATGGGACTCCATCTTTGGGTACTGGTATTTATGCTATTTCATGTATTAATTTATACTTGGGTAAAATGTTAGATTAAGTGCCTTCTGTATAACACCATTAACCCTAACAATCTGAAACGCTAATGGAGCCCCTGCCATGACTAATAAAATATCTAGGTTCGTTGCCATGGTCAAGGAGAAAGCCCCACATGTGCTTACCACACACTGCGTTCTACATCCCCAAGGTCTGGCATCCTATAAATTGCAAAAGAAATTAAAGAAGTGATGGGAATAGTTATGCAAACACTCAACTTTATTCGTGGACGTGCATTGAATCATCGGGGGTATGTTTAAAAAATTCTGTGATGAGTATCTGCTTTGGTGTGCACCTCTTCTGTACATATATCAATATCTGATGCTACTCCTCACAAGAGATGAGAGCGGATGGCTGTCCTGTGAATTAGCTTCTTACCACAAAAACCTAATCGGTAAATAGTTGATGTGGTGACCTTTAAACTGGGAGTGGGTGTCGAATTACATGTGGAATCTGCTTATATTTTACTGTTTTGTTTTCAGCATTTCACTTCATACTGACTGGGCAATTTGACTGTACTTATTCTTTTAGTATTAAATTTTGTCTCAATTTTTAAATTATATTGTTTTTGTTTAATGAATAATAAGCCACCCGTTGAGATGCTACCACAAGAGTGTTATGGCGTCCTTTGACTGGCCAGACAGTTCTACATTGGATCCTTCGCTCTGCTAATCTATAATCTGAAACAAGTGAATCAAAATTACATTGTAAAATATTTGTAGCTCTATGTATACCTGTAATTTGTCATTTCTTTATTTTACTTTCAGTAAACAAATATGATGAAGTTATAAATGCTTATGATTTTATTTCATGTTCTATTCCTAGCCATCCATATCTAAAGTACAGTAAATTCAAGTTATTGACATAATCGGAAGACATACTGGCAAATAATAAGATTGCTCATAATTATCTTGACAGTCAAGTGAGTGGGGGGGGGGTTATGGGACTATATTGGGCAATGTATTGGGGGTATGAAATCATCAAAATGCTCGACTTTCCTTCAGCCTTTGCCACGCATTTGCTGGTCGTGTCGGTAATTCGTTTTTCATTCGTTTGATTAATTCCCATCTACAAACAAATGACCAATTAAATTTTTAGAGAGAAAGTGACGTAAGTATATCCTTTATTGATACAATAACAGTATCTATTCAAAATGTATCTATTTAAGGACTTCAAGTGTTAGTGTCTGTGTTTGTCTTAAACGAGTTCCTCTGAAAAGACAAATCAATGTCTTAATGGCATACTTGTGGTTTATAAAGCTTAGGAATTTTCGTATACTTCTACCGTTTGTTTTTGAGTTACAAAGTGCTTGGTTGATGAAAATACAACAGACCTAAAAAGCTTTATTGCACAACGAGTGAATAAAATCAGCTTCCGGGAAATTGCACTCCATGAAACTTTACAGAAAAGTAAGGTTCCTGTGAATAAACATTAAACCAAATTGTATTGATATATTCAGCGGCATGACTGAGTTTTAACAGCGGTGACATTTTGACTCTGCGTGAGTTTTATAGTCTTAATGTGATTATCAGAACCCGTCAACGATAATCCCACGTTGCATTTCCCGTGGAGGCTAATCGAATCAACAGCGGTCGAAGTCTGAAGAGCCAGTCATTCAGTGACTGGAGGAGGAGGGATAGACAGAAACACGACGACTAAGAAAATGGAAAAGGTTTCTGATCTGCTGAAGCTCATTTCATCTATCACAATTTCGTTTTTGAGAAGAGGAAGGGAAATGGAAATAATTTGTCGGTTGAAGGACTCATTAAGGCAAACAGGGGCTGAAAGGAGAAGAAAGAAGTCGAGAACACGAGAAAACGTTCACCTGACCCTCGTCCTTTGTTTTTCTTAGGCGAATGACAAGAAATTAAACAGTATTTTGTAGACTGAAGGCAACATTAAAGCAAAGGGAGAGAGAGTATACGCAAATGGAATGGGATTATTGGTGATTTTTCCTTTTAATTTTGTTTTCAGGGTAAGAGATGAAAGGGAATTTAAAATGTTCTTTACGTTGCAGGATGCACAGAAATTCATAGCAGTTTTCGAATGAAAGAGACAGACAATCACATTGACTATCAGAGATAATATATGACTAATTTTGTGTACGTATTACAGTATACATGTATAAAGAAACCTCTATATGAATATGAACACATCTTGATAAATATTCTATTGTGTACGTGTGTTTATGGACGCACATGGGAAGGTGAGAGGGAGTTGCATCGCGTATCCACGACAGAAGATGAACCGTAAAAGTAAAAGGAATAGTATATTCCAATACTATTGGAATTCTCCTCCTCTTGAGAGAGAGAGAGAGAGAGAGAGAGAGAGAGAGAGAGAGAGAGAGATTGCATTGGGTATAACATTAATCATTAACAAGCGAACTTTGAGCAGCTCTTTTTAGTTTGACAGATTCATGGCATTGTAAATAATTCTGTCTCGAGCCTTGTTTTCACCAAATGTGTTTTCTCCCAACTTCTACAAAAAGTTTGATGTTGGGAAACTTTAAAAGGATTTGTAATGATCCAGTTACTAAAAGTTATAAGTAGAATAGCTGGTAACATAGAAGAACTAGATAAAATATGAGGTAACTTTCTCGAAAAGAGATAAATAGAAATACTAATAAACAAAAGGGTAAAGGAGAAGTTAAAACAGGAAACTGCTAAAAACATCTTCATATGCAACTTAATTTAGGATATAAATGTTAATAGAGCGACTGAGTTATGAAAAAAATTAGGATATTTTTTTCATAAGATGTGAAGGAAAATAAATCAGTGATTGTCTTAAATGGGTACTGCTTAGGTGAGGAGACATGCTTTGGATGAAGTCTTCCTTAATATATATAATTTAAATGACTTCGAGGTAACAGTAATTGTTGAGATTCAGTTTTCAGCCCCAATCAATGCTATGGATTTAAGATAATTACTTTCAAAGTTATAAGCTGTAACTTTCTGTTTACATTCGATCCGATAAAGCAAAAGGTTTTCATGTAATTTTCTAATGATAATTTTTGAAGAGGAATTATCGTGAGGTACTTTTCAAAGAAAAAAAAGCACGAAAACATTTATGCTATTTTCTTTAATTGGTGAACTTAAAACGCGAATAATTAAAACGGGAATGATTTGCAACGGCAATAGTCTGATTCAAGTCTTAACTGACTGCTTTGCAAGCGTTATCTTGAAAACAGACATCAAAATCACTTTCGGGAGAGAGATAGAATAATCCATCAAAATAATGATAAAATGAAAGATTAATAAATCCTCATTTCCAAAGTGAATTAACACATGAACGATAACAAAACGAAGCAACACAGATTATGCAGGACTAAGACAAAATCCTAGTTTGAGATCAGTGATTACAATTACAGTTCGATGTTACAGGTAACTTTCCCTCATATATTTGAAGCCTTTCAAGCATAAAGAGAATTAGAACGTGATACTCCTTGTCACCATAGTAATCATATTATCCTTATTGCTGTTGTTGTTAAAAACAAGATAATTACAAATAACCTTTCAGATATTTCTGTCACGGAGGAGATGATGGATGTCAGTGGTAAACGAAATAAAACAACACCACTAACGATAAAACGGTTTTATAAAACATCCCACAAATACAGAGAGAGAGAGAGAGAGAGAGAGAGAGAGAGAGAGAGAGAGAGAGAGAGAGAGAGAGAGAGAGAGAGAGAGAGAGAGAGTAAATTCATAAAAGGAAATTAATAAAATAACCAACATTTGGAAACTACATTTAGCAAAGCTGATAAAATACTTTCACTAGTAAGTCTGAAAAAAAAGACCTTAAGGAAAAACAAGACGACGTCGTTTTGTTTTACTAATATTGATTCTTTTGAACGCGCAGTGTCGACAGTTCGATTACTAACATAATTAACATTGATAAATTTGATAAATTTGAAGTCTCACTTACTCCATTAAGTCGAGTTTTTAATAATCATATATATGAATAATAACCTTCTCCCGTAATCATGTGATCTTCAAAGCGATGCTGTGCGATTAAACATTATAGATACATACATACATATATATATATATATATATATATATATATATATATATATATATATATATATACACATATATATATGTATATATATACATATATATATATATATATATATGTATATATATATACATATATATATATATATATATATATATATATATATACATATATATATATATATATATATATATATATATATATATATATATATATATACACACAGTTTTAAGAACCAACGAAATAAATCTGTTTTAATTCAAGATGAACATAAACAAAGATTATGCATGTTCTGTTTGGGGATGTATAGCTTACGAAGAGTTAAACTTAGAATCCATTAACTTAGAGACCCTTAATTCCAAATCCATTAGAACACATAAATTATTACTTTACAGAAACAAGAGTTTGAAATTAGTTCTGATTCAGGCGAATCTAAAATTCGATAGTTCTTTATGCTGATAGAAAAAATGAGATCAGGTAACTGGAAATTAGAAATTTCTGTTTAGTTTTGCGCCTCTCTTAATTTACTACGACTAATATTGGCCCGAGTAACATAAAAAAAAAAAAAAAGTTAACAACAACAGTGCAAACAGTAACCATTATTCTAAGTATACACACACAACAGATGCAGCCATTTCTCGTCCCCTGCAGGATAAAGGCCTCAGACATGTCAATTCATGTCTTGGGTTTGGCCAGATTTCATTAGCGCGCTGACCATTGTGGAATTTGCGGACTAGTGGGTCTAATTAGTGCAGCTTTGTTCATCAGGGCGATACGCAAATCCTTTCACCCCGTTAAGATATCTCCACTCAGAAAGGGTTTTACACACACACACACACACATATATATATATATATATATATATATATATATATATTATGTAATATATATATATATTATATATAATATATATATATATATATATATATATATATATATATATATATATATAATCTTACAGGTTTCGTTGAACGACAGATGACTGCATGCTTGACTATATTCACTTTGGTCATTTCCAGTTTCCGGGGTACTCTAGAATTCTGGTCTCGAAATGTTTAGAATAATAAGAGCTAACCATTGTGAATTTATTTAATTTTTTTATTCATCACAGCGAGAAAATAAAAGAAATAATTTCACGATGGCTATCTCTTATTATCCTAAGAAATTCGAGCCCAGAATTCAAGAGTACCTACAGGAAACTGGAAAAGATCAAGGTCAAAATAGTCAAAGTACGAGATCATCTGTCATTCAACGAAACCTGCAAGATGAATAAACAGGTGCCCACCTACACCAATATACACATACACACCAATATATGTATATATATATGTATATGTATATGTGTATATATATATATATATACATATATATATATATATATATATACACACACACACACATATATATATATATATATATATATATACACACACACACACATATATATATATATATATATATATATATATATATATATATATATATATATATATATAAACTTAACGACGGAACAATTGGGAAAATATAAAACTAACGCGTCAAACTATGGAAAATGCTTTGTTATTTCACGAGTTATTACGACAAAACAAATCCGCAGAAAATTGTTGACTTCAAAGTTTTGAAATCTGATAAAAGCAAACTTCCTTAATAAAAATTTTTTTTCTTACTATTTGGTCTTCACATCAGGTATAATAATTTTATGACATCAATTTTATTGAAAGTGAATCTATTTCTCAAAATGTGAAACATTATTTTCTTCCAAAAATAACGTTAACATTTCTAAATTTATGTCAACCTAATTTGATTTCTTACTATTAGTGTTTCTTTACAATGGAAGTTTGCTTCTTTTAAAAAATACTTCAATTGTCGGGAAACAAAGTTCAAAGGGAAAAATATAATTAGGAATCGCAAATACATTTTTTATTTCTTTTTCTGTTCAGTTCATTATGAGTTGAGGCCAACAGAGCAATTAGCACCCATTCCCGGGTCTCAAACACTAACTTTTTCGATTACAAAATTATTTACTTATCAAATATCATTCTCTCCCAAAAATAATTGTCTTAATATTGGCAATTTTGAATAGGAACAACTTAAGCAGATAAGGGATATTTTTGCGATACTAAATTTCGTGTTTATATATTATCATAATCATATTTATTATGTAATTTCGATGATCATAACGATGGAAAATAAAATAAAGTTCAGATATAAAACAAACAGTTATACTAGGTTTTCAGTTCCTAAATCTCATTACGAGAGATTAATGTAATGAGTAATATAAATGGAGGTAAAATTGTATATTCATTCTACCACAATTACCATCATGAAAATGTAATAAACGGTTTTTAAATGAAGCTTACGACAAAATGTGGATTGTGACCTTTTTACTAATTTAAAAATTTGCCTTGCTTAATACTTTCTGTATTGAAGTAGAAACAATATACCTGTTATTATCAGAATTTCTGACTGATGAATAAATTTTTAAAGAGATAGATTAATGGAGATTACTCTCTCTCTCTCGCTCTCTCTCTCTCTCTCTCTCTCTCTCTCTCTCTCTCTCTCTCTCTCTCTCTCTCTCTCTCTCTCTATAAAAATATCATAAATAAACTCAATGAAGTACTACTATGAAGAGAAAATTTAACTTCTATTCTCGGTGAAGAAAACAAGATGAAGATTAAGCCAATTACGATGTGCCTCAAGTGTGTGTGCTTGAGAGAGAGAGAGAGAGAGAGAGAGAGAGAGAGAGAGAGAGAGAGAGAGAGAGAGAGAGAGAGAGAGAGAGAGAGAGAATTTTCATTGCTAACCCAGAATGAAGAAAAATGTCTCCCTTTCAAACAGTTTCATTAAATTCTCTCATAATACACTTCGTACGTAATATATGAACAGATGTTAATTCTACGAATAGGTGACCACAAAAATAATGAAAAAAAAAAAAATAACGTATGGTAACAATTTTGACAAATTTCACGCACAGTGATCCCTTGCAGCCAACTCGTATTCTATGATAAAAGACTATAACTTTTCATGTCTAACTGATTCTCTCTCACTTCTGAATGAGGAAGATCTTACAAACTTTCCCTTATCTTATTTCCTCACTTAATTCAATAAGAAAAGTTAGAGGACTGCAGGCGTTTGGCTTGTTTTCTTTGAGAGCCATCGTCAATATCTTATCCAAGAAAGAATTCGAAAATGACGTCAAAAGAAAGATTTTACCACTTTATTACTATGAATATATAGAGCTTTCGTCAGCTCTCAACCTCTTTTAAGAAACAAGATTGATTACATATACATCGTACACACACATATATATATATATATATATATATATATATATATATATGTATGTATGTGTGTGTGTGTGTGTTTGATTATAGGATAGAGGTATAGAATAAGAAGTAAAACTAGTAAATATACAGTACACATGTATCTCTATTAAAAATCAAACCAAATTCTATTTATTAATCATGAAAGAGACGCGCTATAAATAGATGAGCTTCAAGAACGACGGCCTTTCATGATTTTAATAAAACTTGTGATCTAGTCAGATACTGGCTTCCTTTCATCGATATTAAAGGACTCTGCCACACTGATAGTGGACGAGAGAGAGAGAGAGAGAGAGAGAGAGAGAGAGAGAGAGAGAGAGAGAGAGAGAGAGAGAGACCTATGAGAAGAAAGTTAATATGTTTCTTTTATTAAAACCATTGTTTATATAACGAAAAACCTCGATCAAACATTTACTAGTTGAAATATAATCGTATTTTTCTATTTTACATAAATAACCTCTCCCTAAATTATCGTTATTACTTCGATTATTATGGATTCCGTGTATCCTATGCTTATAAAAAAAAAAAAAAATTATAGTCAGTAGTCTTACCGCGTCCGTTTGTTTCACATCTAATTGAGCCAGTCTGTCTGTCTGTCTGTGTCAGGTCAACAATCACAGTAATACCTTTTTTTTTTTAACCAATTTTCTCGAGTGTTCTCCCTTTTATAAAATGTCTCATAAAACACGTTTCGTAATTCTTATACATTTTCTGTAACACACGTTTGCTTACTCTGTTCCTTCCCATAACAAATAAGAAATATTCGAATTGGGTTTAGATTTAGGAATTTGTGCTATATAGCTGGGCCATTTAAAGCCATTCAGCGCCTAAGTCCAACCCAGGAAAACCCTGCTGCTACACTATGTAGTAAACGTAAAAGAAAAGATGTTGGAATGGAGGTAAAGTAGAAGCATATAATTCAAGTGCATCTAGAGGCCGATGGAACACTACAAAGACACTTCAGTAATGCCAGCAGTGCACCGCGTAAGGTTCACAGACGGCACTACTCTTCGTAGCTAAGATATATCTGGCATTCAAGAAGAATATAACTCCAAGACTAGCTTATCAAATCTAACAGACTAATGAGTTTATGTCCTAGCCATTCATATGATACATCTATACTATGTTTGTTATATCTTAAATACCTAAATGGACCTGCACCCAAGCTTCCTACGTATATATAGGGCCGTAAAAGTAGGTATTTGAGAACCTTTGGTTGAGTCTCCTATTTTTTGAATTCTGCTTTGAAAATAAATAAATTTCGAAGCCACAGCTCCTTCCTGAACCTGGGACATGGAGTCCTTGAATGGAGCTTGTGATTGGAGGCCAGATCCTCACCATCATAGTAAAGTCACGTATTTATATAGAGATTATTTACTTACAAAATGTTGCCAAGAATCATTTAACTTTAATTTACTCAAGGGCATGCAATAGATTTACTACCCATTATTTATAGTAATGAACGATTACACTAGGAGGAAGGTATATAGTTATCTACTCCATTAAACAGCGAATGAATATATGTCCATATCAAATACACCTTGATTTAATCATCAAATAACAATCCTTAAAAACTAAAACAACAATAACTTGACTTGTCCTTACCTTTCTTAGTTATATTCATGTCTATCTATAACTAGTTGCACATCCTCCACTTACCTGTAAAGAAAATCATTATAAATCAATAATCAGATTAGTCTAATTGACATTAATACGGCAAGATCTAACGTTGGTGTAATGGGGTGCAACAAAAAGATAAAAGTATCTTATCCGACTATTATGTGTATGCTGTCATAAATGAAGGAAATAGGCTCAAATATGCATTGGTTAGAATAACATTTAGACCTTTTACTTATCAATTATCTTATTTATTCAATTACGACAAAATGAAGCTATTCAGCTCCAAAATCTCACCAAATATTCCTAATTAGAAAACCTCTTGAACACATCCCAATAAAAACAATATTGATGAAAGAGTGAATTAAAGAAAGATTCTTAACATGTTTTTCATGTGTGTATATATATATATATATATATATATAAATATATATATATATATATATATATATATATATATATATACACAGTATATATATATATATATATATATATATATATATATATATACACAGTATATATATATATATATATATATATATATATATATATATATATATATACACATACACATACATACATGGATAGAAAAGTAGATGTAATATTATGATTTTAAGCTATTGGTTAATGAAACAAAATCACATGGGAATCATGTACTAGATTATTCTAAATATCCTCCACTTTCGAGAATGCTAACAGATAACATCAGTGCAACTGTTCGCAATAACGGCGCGTTTGCTTTCGATCGCCAATTAGGTTCCTTCTTTCAATGTCCTTAACAGTCTCAGTAAGTAGCCTTTATAGTCTAATTACTATCTGTAATGACTCTTCCAACACTCCCTGCAAACCCATTGTTTCTAGGTCGAGTGTACTGGTAATTACAAAGTCGGCAACCTTTCCCCATACTGCCTGTGCGAGACAGACACAGAGGAGTGGGGGTCACTGACAAGGCATTTTAACATAACGTTTACATATTGAAATGATCTTTAACCGTCAGAGTTTTTTCATTTTCTTCAAATCTATTCTTGTTTAAAATAAGAAAAAAAATCCTACTCTTTTCTCTTTCTCACTTAAAAACAAGTTTTCCTTGAGATTCAGTCATCATGTGTCATGTAAGCTGATTTAGAGAAATTTCAAAAGGAGTTACACAAAAATTGTCATCACTACAAAAAACACATTTAGCATTTGATAAAATATTTCATTTAACTAAAACTTTATATAATTACCTCACACAAAATTCAGCATGTATGCTACATGTATATGTACATCCATATATATATACATGTATATATATATATATATATATATATATATATATATATATATGTGTGTGTGTGTGTGTGAGTGTGTGTGTGAGTATGTATGTATATATGTGTGCATATATATATATATATATATATATATATATATATGTATATATAAATATATATATAGAAATATATATATATATATATATATGTATATATATATATATATATATATATATATATATATATATACAGACACACACACACACACACACACATATATATATATATATATACACAGACACACACACACACATATATATATATATATATATATATATATATATATATATATGGGTGTGCGCGTCTAAATACATGATAATGGCTGTGTACCATTGTAATTAATATCAGCAGCATATATAAGATAGTGAATCTCAAATTATGTATCTAGGATTATTTCATTTATATTCGTTAAATCATCTATGCTAAAATCATATTGCTAGCCAATTTCAGTTTTAATTCACCTAAATGTCAAAATATATAACATAGACGACCAATAACTCAAATAAACGTTCAGCATAACCCAAGTTTTTCTTTGAAATGCTCAAACGCAAAGAACAATTACAAGGACATTTATTTAAATGTATAGGTTTACTTTCAAATCCTCTTACCCGGCGATACATTTGCTAATGATGCTTTGGGAAAATCCAGCAAAATACGTATTCAGTATTTTGGACAATAATATATTCAAAACCTCTTTCACTTCCATAGCCTAAGTATAACACGGAAGGGACTCAATGGTTTTCCAGAAATGATAGTGTAAGAGAAATAACCAAATAATTTTCTGCCAAAAAAATTATATTTTCAAAGGACAGAAACCATTTATATCTTTATTATAGCGAATATTTATAAAATAGGGGATTTATAAAAAAAAAATAAAATAAAAAAAATAAAAAACACTTCGCAATTCATCAAGCCCTAAATGAGATCGAGCAAGATTTATTTTCTTAACGACATAGGAGTAAAAGGGATATTCTTGAGAAATCAAGGTTTCAAATAACTTTTATGTCTTTATCGTAATCTCAGATGCGTCTCTACCCTTCAAAACGAGACCCTCAGCCTCATCTTGTTTTCACACTCTTGTCTTGCATATATTATAAATACCCTAAGAATCATACGTCCCTCCAAGTATTTGACATATCTCTCATCTCTTATTCTCTTAATCCCTTCCCTCGTTTCCATTCTCCTTACTTCTTTTGCCTTATCTCCGTAAGTAGCGCGTTTCTGCAAAGCATCCTGGAGCTTCAGTTCTTAACTAAAGGACCAGTTTTACAGCTTTCATGACACGACATATTACACTTTTAAATCACCATCAGACAACTGAGGGAATGTCTTGAATGACTCCGTTCGGAGAGAGAGAGAGAGAGAGAGAGAGAGAGAGAGAGAGAGAGAGAGAGAGAGAGAAAGAGAGAGAGAGAGAGAAATAGTCAATGACGTTTTTATCGAGGTACTTCAGTTATGAAGGGAAAACTATTAATCTAAAGAAATACCTTTGCAAGAAATACCTTTGCAAGAAATCGCTCTGCGCTTGAGCATTACATAAGACTCAAATTCATCAAAGAAAAAATAGCAATTTTTTTATACCTGTGTTTGGGTGAGTACCTAGAACAAGTGAAATCGTTGGGGGAAAATCATCTGGGGTTTTATATTCAGAGAATTTAACAGAAATATATCCAGGATACGTATTTCATCCGCGGTTCAACATTTTTTTATATATATTACACGAGGCCTATCTTCAATGTCAGGAGACAGCAATAAACATTCGTATATATTTTGAAAAACAAAATAGTATTCATTGCTTCTAGAATACATCATTACCTTCTTGCCTTTGGATCACAACGATGTAATGTCACTATTACGGAAACATACATAACAGTCCATGAATATCTTTTATTCTTGCATAAAAGTTGAAGATTTTATTTTTGAGACAAAGGTACAGTATTAATCTGGTTCAATAAGTAAAGGAATTGATGCAGAGTAATCAACTATTGCATTTATGTTAAATTTTCCAATGAATTTATCGTGCTTTTGGTTCGGAAGACCGAAGATTATATTTTAAGAAACCCTGCCAAAATGATTAAGGCGCTATGTATCCTAAAAAGTAATAACTTTTGATTAGTATTGGTATTTTGCATAAATAATACATCCACAAACAAACACACACACACACACACATATATATATATATATATATATATATATATATATTATATATATATATATATATATATATATATATATATATATATATATATATATATATATATATATATATATATATACCCGTAAAAATACCAACGATGGCTGGTGACTATAAAAAAAAAAGTGATAAATACTATAAAAAGTATAATCTTTTGGAACTTTCTATCTATAGAGCATAAATGAAATATATCAATTTTCTAATGTCAGAACATATTAAAAATACATCCAGAAATTCAGTAGCTAGGCTCTAACTTCGCAAAAAGATGTTGAAGGGTAATTTTGTAAGTTTATTCTTTTTAACGCATTCCAAAAACAAACCGACATCCCAAAAATAAACTTAATAATGGTTAACAAACAGAAAATACTAAATATTATAAGACGCATACCATATATAATTTGCATGTCATTTCTTTAGGCTTTGACTTGCGGTATTTGATTTTGTATTTGCTAGAGTCATCCAATTCTAGTCTTATCCTAAGTAATATGAACAACTGAAATAAAAGCCATTTCAGATTTCTATAAATAACTGAAATTATGAGTCATCGTAAACCTATATCAAATAAACTTATTTAAAATTGCTTTAGATAATGAAATTTTGCGTCTTGTCATAAACCTATTTGGTAACGTCTCTGACTTGTGATCACCAGACTGTGTAGATATGATAAGTGATCAAGGCAGAGTTATGACAGGACGACAACAAACAACAAAAACAAAACGATTCAAATATGCCCAAATGGTATGATAGTTATGCTCGATTTAATGTCATGTGTGTCGGTGATGTAGAGGTTTTTATCTTTAATAGCTGATCGTAAAAGTTTCATTAGGGAAATTTGAAATAAGTGAGAATCTAGCTTGCACGTTATTTGGATTCGTAATTTGATAGTTTCTAAATATAAAAAGATTATATTTCTTTAAAATTATCCTTGAACATGTGTTTTTAAAAAGAATATAACAAAATATTCTTGATGATACCGGTAATGATGGAAGTTACGAATGATGATAGTAATAATTATACAAATCAGTAAAAATTATGATTGATGGGCGTAAAGATTGAGTTAAAAGCCAACATGTAAGCATTAGGAAAACCTGCAAAGGTCGTAAAATCACGGATTTCCTCACCCTCCCACCAAAATAAGGCCAAAATATCGACAATATGATATATTCGCAGCTGTTTGCCAGGGGCAAGAACTTTGATACCAAATTGGTGTAAAACTTTTTTAATAACGAATATTGTAAAATAAAATAGGAGCATAATGTTTGTATATTAAGGAGGTAATAACAAACAGAATCATACCAACCAGACCCTCAACTTTCTCCCTCTCTCTTAATCACGGAGGGTCATGCGACTGCAAAACTAGAGCATTTAGTCAGAAACAGGATGAATAGCATGAATGAAACCCCCGAGATTTACATTCTAATCTCGGATGCAGCTTCTCGGGTAATTAAAGCATGATTTGTCCAAAACTTTTTTCATTAGCTTCCTCACGAAGCACGCCCAGTTTACTGTCAACTATGAACTTATCTCAAATAATCATTTAGTTTCTGTTGTCATACTTTTAAGATCATATGAATACCTTGATCCACGATAATTTGGAGTCTATGAGAGCGTGTGTATGAAATCGAAGTGACTGTGTTCATAGTTATGCTAAGAAAACCTTATTTTAACGGGAAAACAGGGGACGAAGATATCTCAAAATCCTGGAGACTCATTTCTGAATATCATTTTACAAGAAATCAGTTGTTTATTTGTATCGTTTGATAAATTTACATATTAGTTCGAGGAGATAATTTGAACTTTTAACTCTCAGTTGGAAATATTCTTTAGGAATTAAATGTAATAATTTCAATTCAAAAGTAAGGATTTACAATCTCGGTACAAGTAAAAGTTTAAATACTAAAAAGTGTTCTGTGCGCAATTTTCAAGGAAATGATAACTGAACAAATTAGGTCTTTGTCCGAGTTGAAAGTATTCATTTTTTTTTTTTTAGTTTGATATGCGGGGATTAGTAGCAAAGAATCTTACTTTTACGACTGACAAAGGAGAATTCTCACTATAAGGTGCCGGGTACCATTGGCTAAACCTTCAACTATTGGCAACAATTTCTTATGAAAAAAATTTCTCATTGCAGTATCTTTATTCACTTGCTTATTGGTTGCAAGTTAATTGTTTCACTTTTCTGTCCTCTTTTCATTTTCTCATATGGGAATTCCATTAACTGGAAGTTGATATCCTTTTTGGCATTGTGTTTTTAAAATGTGTACTCATGTTCAATAACAACAATGTATAGTGCTTTTATCATTTTCTCAATTGTTGATGCTTAGTGATGTTTCTCTTTGAGATGCGAATGAAGTTAGTTTTCAAGGTAAGATACTGATGTTGGTGTCGTTTTTACATTCAAATAGTTTTCATTTTGCAGTTCATAAAAGAAAAATAATAAAAATCATAAAAATCCAAACACAAATTCACGTGTTGAAAAAAGCCAATTGAAAAATTTCTACACTAGCCCTAAGAAAATAACAAACTTCCGTAAAAACCAATAATGAGATTCGTAATTTTTCCCTAATTAAGCCAAAAAATAAAAACCTCTTTTCCAAAGTTAGGTAATTTAACGCCAATTATTTATCAGCTGCTGCGCAATGAAACGTTTGAAAGAACACGAAAAACTGTCTATTACATCGTTGCATTTTTAGTCAATCTGTGTCTTATTTTGATGATATTTGCTATCATAATCAGATCAGCGTCATTTTATTGAAGAACATTCCACAAAAAAAACAAATTACAAAAATTTTAAAGTCTATGTATAGGGCTAAAGTTAGCTAAAATATAAAACATCTATACTTTGCTTCCAGAACAGGCAAAAATATAGAAATATGAATTCATATTTTATTTTCAAGGTTTAAAGGCCACTCATGAATGACAGAGGCAAGCTACAATTATAATGCCCGGGCAGGACAATGACCTACAGACTGACCATACAGTGTAAACCCATGATCAGTGCCCAAGTCCCTCTCCTCCTAAGTTTAGACAAGGCAATACTAGTAGGTATGACCAGAGTATATATATATATATATATATATATATATATATATATATATATATATATATATATATATATATTGACTCCGGGTAGACCTATAGGCTCCCTAAACCCACATCCTTAGCTCACAAAGGTGGTGAGATTGTAGACACTACAAGACACTAATGAGATTATGCAGGTCTCGAATCTCATGCTAGCAAATTGCCAGGAAGGGACATTTTCAATAGGCTACTACAACCATAAATGCTACATGAAATAGCTTTCCGACGATATAGGCAGCAGAATACAATTTTTCTTATAAAACGTGTACACTACAACATATGCATTTATTTGAAATTACTTCAATTTATAATGGCAGCAGTTGTTCCCATTCAAATACGGCAAAGGCAAAGGGTCACATTTACTGGGATCTATTGTCCCCCCCCCCCCCGCCCCTAATAAACATTAACATTCTGGAAGTACTGAAGTTCACCGACTAGAAATATTATAACTGTGAAAAATTTGTAAAATAAAAATTCGTCCTTCCTTCATTTTGGTCAACTTGAATACAGGGGCAATTATTATTTTGATAGGGCAATGTGTAAATTATTTGTGTAGATTCGGCGCTGACAATTTATTTATATATGAAAAATGAAGTGAAAGATTAATTTGCGTTAATCATTCTTTAACAAGATATCATCGTGGGAAAACAATGTCGTCTTGTGCTATGGGACTCGGGATACATGGAACTAACAACAGCTATAAAAAAAAGAACAAGATAATCTAATCGTTCCAAACACTTTAGTGTACAACGGATTTCAACGTTCCTTTCGGAGAAACACGGCAGTCGGTGAATGGAACAATGACTGGAAATTGCCTTCAAAAAAGCTCTTAGGGGAAACTTCGTAATCAAGCAATTAACGTGTTTACGTAAGGTGTCCTCGTTCGTAGGCTAAAAAGAATTTCTTGACTGACTTCTTCCAATAAAGTGTGAGCTCTAGAACAGGTTACAGAATATCCAGCCAATAACATTTAAATATTCGAAATCATGATGCAACAGGCAAAAAAAGCATCGACAACAGCAAAATTTAGTATTATAGGGCAAGTATTCAATCACTATAAAATTCCAGTTCTGGAGTCAATAAAACTATTATATAGCATTTATAATTTTTTTTTCTATTTTCCATTGCTGGTATTCCGTTCTCTATTTTTCTACAGTGAGGTACTTTTTACAGAAATACTGTTTTTATTCTGGTTTTAACTATATTTTACTTAATTTCAAATTAAATGTAAGGTTTCATTTACTAATTTTGACTATTTCATTTAATTTTCATTTTATACAGTTCTTACTGTTTTTTATGTAAATGCTTGTATCTAATTTCTAGTCATGCAAGCGGTAATCCTGCTAATTACGACACGAGAATTAAAAATTACTTTTTCAGAAACAGCTGCTTTCTTTACACAACCTTCTATGATATATTGTACATACGTATATTTTTCATGGGGTTTATTATCTACCTGTTTAATTCTGCTACCAAAATAATCCTTCTGGTTACTAATTTAGATTTACGGTATATATACTTATTTACAGGAATATCTTTGCCAAAATAAATAATCATACTAATCCAGATTTTACATGTACACGCTCGCATTCAAATAATTATTCGAGTATTTATATAATCAAACAATTTTACAATATTTTTGCGATTTCAAGTTCGTATGCCTGGTATGAAACACGCATTTACCTAATTGCCTGGCTATGCTCCTTTGCTGACAAGTTTGAACATTTCCTACCTCCGCCCGTTTTCCTGTACATACTTGTTCAATTTTCCATTAATAGAAATTTTACCTCCTTGTCGCTAAAATAATTTTCCCTCAACTTTTTATTTTATCTATTTTTTTTTACTTTACTTTATTAAAACACCAAGCGGTTTCAGAGCTAAGGAAAATGTGGCTTTACTTGTTAGTGCTGCAGATGTTCCTCACTTGCTGCTATTTCCATGCAAATTCTCAAGCTAAAATGGTTACTAAGAAAAACTCATCATAATAAAGGAGTGAAATGAATCATGAAATGATCCACTTTGGAAAAATCATGAGAACATATTTTTCCGTTTACGGCTTCTTACGTTTGAATGACGTAATTGCTCTTCTCGGAAATCCCAAGAAGGGCAATAAACTGCCGCTTTACTCACTTCAGACAAAGTATTTCCTGAAATGTATGACTCGTAAACTGCACGTGCCGGTTACGTAATGCTGAGCCATTCATAATATCCTTTTACCTTTGGGGAAACTTGCTTTTGCAGTTAAAATAAATCTCCCAGGATTCCAAAGACAGATAATTTATTACTATATACTACCCTCCACCAATACATTAGCAAATAAAGATATTTTAAAATTTCCAAGATTCTCATTACCCTTTTTTTTCCTTTTTATATTAGCTTTTGAAATTACAATTTCAAATGATAAATCACTAATAAATCTCTCGATAAAACCATAGTATTGAGGAAAAAGTGCAGTAGATATAATAAATGAAATTGGAAAATAGCCGTTTCTTTAACCAAACACTCACGTCAGAGAATCTGAAGAAACTACGCAAATACGAGGATTCCGGTAGAAAAAAAACTTTGATACCACAAATACATTTACCTTAAAGGAAAACGTATATGTATATGCATATATATATATCCATCTATATATATATATATATATATATATATATATATATATATATATATATATATATATATATATATATATATATATAATATGCTGTACAATATATTCCTTGACCTCGACGCTATTTCATGCAAAATTACTCTTTTAACATGCGAGACAAAAGCTTTCCAAGTAAACCATATTGTGAGACTTAGAGGAAGTAAATTAATGAATAGAATTACTTAACATACCATTCTGCGTTACAAAACCAGAGGAAAATTTAATTAAACCATCGAAAAAATAGTCCTCCAGAGAAATTATATATATATATATATATATATATATATATATATATATATATATATATATATATATATATATATATACACACACGTATCTGTTTGGAATTTTTTCCTGTTAACATTGTTGGTTTTGGTTTTAAATGCAATCAAAATCAGTGCTGACCTATATTTTTTATTTACGGTCTTATGTCTTTCCTTCCATTTCTCTTAAGTACCAATTAGAGCATACATTTTGCTGATGCTCAGCTTCATTACCCAGTCTGGTACATTAACTTCTCTGTTCCAGATTTTTGCTAAAAAGAAAAGTCAACTACAGTATGCTAAAATCAATCTTTTTTTCTTTTTAAAATAATAGCTTTTCAATACTGACAGCCTTTTCATTTTACAATAGACTTAATCATTAATAAAATATATGACTAACTATTCTTCACAATTCTGAAGTACCGAGTTTCTTGAATGTGTTTTATAATACTTTAAAGAGAGAATTTTTTTCCAAGAAACCTTTCATAAGACTTTTTCTTAACAAAATATAAAAAGATAAATATACTCAATCAACATTAAAATAACTAATGTAAAGACCCCAATTTTCCATCCCATAAAACCAAGTGGCAACAAACAAAATCTATGAAATCTCATTGAAGTGAAGTTTAAACAAATATTCATCAATATTAAGAAACACTTTCGTGATGAATAATAAAATCAACAACAGTTTCGAAATGTATGAGCACATTAATATCAACACCCTTCCCAGTCATAAGTTTCTATTAATTTTGTAAGCCAGATGTTTAATAAATAAATGAAGATCGCATAAAAACCATAATTCGTTAACAAGTAGTTACAGAATGCCATACGACACAAGAAGCTACATGGAAATGAAGAGCCACCATCCACCCGTTGAGATACTACCGCTAGAGATTTATGGGGTCCTTTTACTGTCCAGACATTACTACATTGGATACTTCTCTCTGGCTACGGTTCACTTTCCCTTGGAATATACATACACCGAATAGTCTGGCGTATTCTTCACAGATTCTCCTCTGTCCTCATACACCTCACAACCCTGAGATTACCATACACTTTTCACCCAACGAGTTAAATACTGCACTGTAATTGCTCAGTGGCTACTTTCCTCTTGGTAACCATAGAAGAGAGACCTTAGCTATGGTAAGTAGCTCTTCTAGGAGAAGGACACTCCAAAATCAAACCATTGTTCTCTAGTCTTGCGTAGTGCCATAGCCTCTGTACCATAGTCTTCCACTGTCTTGGGTTAGAGTTCTCTTGCTTGAGGGTACATTAGGCCACGCTATTTGATCTAATTTCTCTTACTCTTGTTTTATTTTGTTCAAGTTTTTATAGTTTATTTAGGAAATATTTATTTTAATGTTACTGTTCTTAAAATATTTTATTTTTACTTGTTTCCTTTCCTCACTGGGCTATTTTTCCTGTTGGCACCCTTGACCTTGTAGCATCCTGCTTTTCCAGCTAGGGTTATAGCTTTGCAAGTAATAATAATAATAATAATTAACAGCTTAAACGAGAAATAAAAATAAATTACCAGTGCTTATTGCCAATTCGTGTATCAGTTATCTGTTTACATATCAGTCAATCATTATATCTATATACACATATATAAACACACATATATACAGTGTGTGTGTGTATTTTTATTGAATATTACATCCTTGATGAAGCTATTCCCATTCTAGAATATCTTAGCAACTTCAGCCGTGAAATTTATCCTAATTAACAGCGCCTACTAAGCAGCTCTGATGTAAGATCAACAACAACAAATAAATCACGCTTCCTAACCTCAAGTAATGCTAACAGTAGAAAAATATCAAGTAATGACAAATGTGGGAAAATATCAAAATCACCGAATCAAACTGAAGACAAGAAAAGGGGAAACAGACCATGGGTCAACAACTGCGCGAGGACCTGGTCTTTGTTCGCCATATAAGCTCTTCACTAGTTTAAAGGTAATAACACCTTTATCGCAGCTATAGGATTCTTTGTTTCAATCCCTTTCTCACCAATTCTTCTTTAGGATCAAAAGTTCTTAATATTAGCTGTAGTAATTCCCGTCCACGATGTCAAGTAAATATAAGCTATATCCAAGAATGGACACCAAAGAAAATCACCTTTTTCAGGTCAGTCTAAAAACTATTTACAACAAAAGAGAACTTCCAGGAGACGAAATAGACGAAATTGCCACCATACTTACAACAACGCCACTTTCACGCAGCTTCGTTGCACCTTCATGACCGAGAATGACGAACAATGGCGAAACTGACATTTTATGTACGTCGAAACCAGAAACAAATGTGCGCGCAAATGAAAATCGCGTGTGTATAAAGAAAGGCAAAATAGCGTAGTAAACGTACACTGACGCCGTGGTTTAGGCCCACTATCGGTCTGGAAATTTTTTTTACAATCATTTATCTCTCGATCTACTGCCTGTGACAGACATAATATACAAACGGCTCATTCCGAAGAAGAAAAATCTCTCATTTTCTACCTAAATAAAAGGGTGATGAAAAAATGTTAGTTACGTTTTCCTTTTCTGTACTATTGTCCAATCCCCCCATGTAAGAAATAAGTAGAGACAAATAATAAAGGAAATTAATCACCAGCTAAAATTTCAGCATTAGAAGTAAAGGGTCGTGAAAACAAAACTGGGGTAAACTTACGAGGCTGATCCCACTCCCGATGGCGAGGTAATTATTAAGGATAACCAATGATATTTGTGTGTGGCAATATACCGCTGTAGGGTACAAACCATATGGTCATTTGAGGCAGGAGGAATGGTCACCTTCCATTATATTGACTCTGATAACCGACTTATTATCCATTTTCGGATAGAAAGATAATACCATTATGAGAGTATAGTTTTAAATAGCAAAAATATCAACAGAGAAATTATAAATTTCAAACGAAATAAATCTTAGTACAATGCGTACATTAATGAGAATTGATATATGTCAAATGTGAACGAATTATGGAAAATATTAGGAACGAAGTAGTAAGGATGAGAACGGGTGTAAGAAATGAGTTAGCAGCTAGAGTGGATATGAATGTGTTGAGGTGGTTTGGCCATGTTGAGAGAATGGGAAGTGGCTGTCTGCTAAAGAAGGTGATGAATGCAAGAGTTGATGGGAGAAGTACAAGTGGAAGGCCAAGGTTTGGGTGGATGGATGGAGTGAAGAAAGCTCTGAGTGATAGGAGGATAGATGTGAGAGAAGCAAGAGTACGTGCTAGAAGTAGGAATGAATGGCGAGCGATTGTGACGCAGTTCCGGTGGGCTCTGCTGCTTCCTCCGGTGCCTTAGATGACCGCGGAGGTAGCTGCAGTAGGGGATTCAGCGTTATGAAGCTTCATCTGTGGTGGATAACAAGGGAGGGTGGGCTGTGGCACACTAGCAGGACCAGCCGAACTCGGTTGAGTCCCTTGTCAGACTGGGAGGAACTTAGAAATGAGAGGTCCACCCCCTCCCCTTTTTTATTTGTTTGATGTCGGCTACCCCCCAAAATTGGGGGAAATGCCTTGGTATACGTATGTTTGTATGATCTGCCGACCATATTTCTCTTATTGTAAATATGAAATTCTCAGCTGTCATCCACCTATATTTCGCAAAATGAAAGACCTCATCTTTAACCAGACAAATAAACAAACAAATATATGATTTAATCGTTGCATTTACGCCTATCATAATCTTCAAAAACAAAAAAGGGATAGAGATTTTACAAAAAGAAAAAATAAAAGAAAACAAAATTCTTCGGCACAATGACCGTATGATCATCTCAACAACACCAGAGTTGTGCTCGTACTCTTATACTCAATCTGGAGAATAAACAATGAGAAGCGAATGAAATAAAACTCGCAGATTTTCCCAAATCTTCCAGAGAGATTAAGAAAATGACCTGCCAAATGAACCACTTCTTACGGAACAATAGGAGCTTTACTGGCGCATGATTATAATGACATGAAATTTTCCCGAAATACTGAAGAGAGTTTCTCAAAATATTCTCTACCTATCAAATATTTCATGTTTTGCATTGCCTGTGTTTATCTTTAATTTATTGTCTTTTTACCTCCTAACGACTCTTGAGTAATATCTATTTCCATGAAGAGGAGCTTTACTTACAAATCAAATAAAAGGCTTGTTTTAGAAATCAAATGAAACATAGGGAAAAAAAATCCTTTCATTAGAAACCAGTTTTAACGGTATCAAGTTCTTTTGAAAAAAAAATAACGTTTTCTTTTTATTCTTCTGACGAGACAAAATATAAAGCAAAGTCGAGTAAAAATAACCCACAGAGAGAGAGAGAGAGAGAGAGAGAGAGAGAGAGAGAGAGAGAGAGAGAGAGAGAGAGAGAGAGAGAATAAAATAACTGGCATAACAGATCACTTGTAATACGAAATGAAATAATTTTTCTGGAGTTGAAATAATTATCGGGTTACAACCGGATGGCAAATGTTGCCGATTTATCATTTACACAAAAATCCACAAACAATATCACTTGTTTAATTTTTTCCCTCTAATTGCCATTACCATAAAGGGTATTTCATAAAAAAAAAGAATTGCCAGCTAAAGGCAATCTAGAGTTATATACAATAGCCGAAGAGTTTTATTCGGAAGAATAATAATGAAAACCGACCAAAGACAATGAAGGGAGCTAAAAGCCCCCAAGGCTATAGTTTGCAGCCACTCTGGAAGGGTTAACTTCCAAAGAATCGCATTCATCAGAGAGGGACATAAACAGAACGGAGATTAATAACTTGACTGCCTCCTTTTATACCATGAATTCACCATTAAATATTAAAGCTTCAAACGTTGCAAAATATGGTAAAAATGTCACCTTAACAGAGAAAAAATGGGTTCGCTTGGAAAAAATTGAAAAAAATATAAATAACGAATTAAAGGCTAAAAAGACTATTCATCACTTCATTTTCCAGTTACTTACTCTGACTTGGGAAATAAACTGACATCAACCTCAGGTCTCTTTCGTTATCTAACACGATTAAAGAAACCGCAAGAATGTAAACAGCAATTCTCAGCACATTAAACTGAAAGAAAAGGAAAGACTTCCTCCAATCTAAACTTCAGTTGTTCATTGACACACAAGATGCTCATCTGAAATTTTCTTTAACGTTGCATATATTTACTGGAAACCTTGATTTTATATCCCTAAGAAATATAGGAAAAATGCAAACATTAATGGAAGATAAATCACGACCTTCCGCTTTAGTACTTGTCACGAATAAGGAAAGGTCAGCCACGAAAAATTATATGAATAACTGTGCAAAAATATTATTAATCTATTTTTTCCCTGCCAAATTGTATGTCCACCATTACCCAAGACACCGGGGACCAGGTGCTCCCCAAATTGCCTTTGGCACTGCTCGGCCTTTTCATCTCTCGTGACAGGTTGGTGAAAACAGGTCCTTTCAGTCATGCAAGGAATTTCCGAAGGGGTTTTTAGCTAAACATCTTATATGTTGATGTTTTGGCACAGACGCAATATATATTTCAGTCAGCTTCAGCACGGTCACATACATATACACATCAGATGCATATACATATAACGCACACAAATATACACGAGCGCTCTTGCACACAAACACACACACACATATATATATATATATATATATATATATATATATAATATACATATACATTTTATATATATATATATATATATATACATATATACATACATATACATTATATAAATAAATATATATATATATATATATATATATATATACATTATATATATACATATACATATACACACACTGTTTATATTGTGTATTATGTGAAGGAGAGTTGAACATAAAACGGTGGTGGAGCCCTATTTACAATAGAACAGAAAGTTCCTTCTCCTAACAGCAATGACAATCTAGTTTTCTCATTTGGTTGGGAAGTAAGACACTAAACGGAACAGCCATGACGGGAAAGAATAGCACCGGTATTAAGTCCAGGGGTTTTGAATATGCGTGGATGTGGTGCCAGAAAAAAAAAATGTATGAAAGTTGCTTTGCTTCTCAAGAAGATAAATGTTTAGGAAATTGTGTGAGCCGGAAAGTGAACGATAAAGAAAGACTGTACCAGGTATAGGGTAGCTGAAAAGTGTTGAGCTTAAGATGGGACAAGCGTTAAGAGTAGGGAACACTAAATGAACATTATATCTATCTATCTATCTATATATATATATATATATATATATATATATATATATATATATATATATATATATCATCATACATATACCAAAGGCACCTCCCCCAATTCTGGGGGGTAGCCGACAACAACAAGAAACAAAACAAAAAGGGGACCTCTACTCTCTACGTTCCTCCAGCCTAACCAGGGACTCAGCCGAGTTCAGCTGGTACTGCTAGGGTGCCACAGCCCAACCTCCCACATTTCCACCACAGATGAAGCTTCATACTGCTGAGTCCCCTACTGCTGCTACCTCCGCGGTCATCTAAGGCACCGGAGGAAGCAGCAGGGCCTACCGGAACTGCGTCACAATCGCTCGCCATTCATTCCTATTTCTAGCACGCTCTCTTGCCTCTCTCACATCTATCCTCCTATCACCCAGAGCTTTCTTCACACCATCCATCCACCCAAACCTTGGCCTTCCTCTTGTACTTCTCCCATCAACTCTTGCATTCATCACCTTCTTTAGCAGACAGCCATTTTCCATTCTCTCAACATGGCCAAACCACCTCAACACATTCATATCCACTCTAGCCGCTAACTCATTTCTTACACCCGTTCTCACCCTCACCACTTCGTTCCTAACCCTATCTACTCGAGATACACCAGCCATACTCCTCAGACACTTCATCTCAAACACATTCAATTTCTGTCTCTCCATCACTTTCATTCCCCACAACTCCGATCCATACATCACAGTTGGTACAATCACTTTCTCATATAGAACTCTCTTTACATTCATGCCCAATCCTCTATTTTTTACTACTCCCTTAACTGCCCCCAACACTTTGCAGCCTTCATTCACTCTCTGACGTACATCTGCTTCCACTCCACCATTTGCTGCAACAACAGACCCCAAGTACTTAAACTGATCCACCTCCTCAAGTAACTCTCCATTCAACATAACATTCAACCTTGCACCACCTTCCCTTCTCGTACATCTCATAACCTTACTCTTACCCACATTAACTCTCAACTTCCTTCTCTCACACACCCTTCCAAATTCTGTCACTAGTCGGTCAAGCTTCTCTTCTGTGTCTGCTACCAGTACAGTATCATCCGCAAACAACAACTGATTTACCTCCCATTCATGATCATTCTCGCCTACCAGTTTTAATCCTCGTCCAAGCACTCTAGCATTCACCTCTCTCACCACTCCATCAACATACAAGTTAAACAACCACGGCGACATCACACATCCCTGTCTCAGCCCCACTCTCACCGGAAACCAATCGCTCACCTCATTTCCTATTCTAACACATGCTTTACTACCTGTGTAGAAACTTTTCACTGCTTGCAACAACCTTCCACCAACTCCATATAACCTCATCACATTCCACATTGCTTCCCTATCAACTCTATCATATGCTTTCTCCAGATCCATAAACGCAACATACACCTCCTTACCTTTTGCTAAATATTTCTCGCATATCTGCCTAACTGTAAAAATCTGATTCATACAACCCCTACCTCTTCTAAAACCACCCTGTACTTCCAAGATTGCATTCTCTGTTTTATCCTTAATCCTATTAATCAGTATTCTACCATACACTTTTCCAACTACACTCAACAAACTAATACCTCTTGAATTACAACACTCATGCACATCTCCCTTACCCTTATATAGTGGTACAATACATGCACAGACCCAATCTACTGGTACCATTGACAACACAAAACACACATTAAACAATCTCACCAACCATTTAAGTACAGTCACACCCCCTTCCTTCAACATCTCAGCTTTCACACCATCCATACCCGATGCTTTTCCTACTCTCGTTTCATCTAGTGCTCTCCTCACTTCCTCTATTGTAATCTCTCTCTCATTCTCATCTCCCATCACTGGCACCTCAACACCTGGAACCGCAATTATATCTGCCTCCCTATCATCCTCAACATTCAGCAAACTTTCAAAATATTCCGCCCACCTTTTCCTTGCCTCCTCTCCTTTTAACAACCTTCCATTTCCATCTTTCACTGTCTCTTCAATTCTTGCGCCGGCCTTCCTTACTCTCTTCACTTCTTTCCAAAACTTCTTCTTATTCTCTTCATATGACTGACCCAGTCCCTGACCCCACCTCAGGTCAGCTGCCCTCTTTGCCTCACGTACCTTGCGCTTTACTTCCACCTTTTGCTCTCTATATTTTTCATACTTCTCTATACTATTACTCTGCAGCCATTCTTCAAAAGCCCTCTTTTTCTCTTCCACTTTTACCTTCACTCCTTCATTCCACCATTCACTGCCCTTCCTCATGCTGCCTCCAACAACCTTCTTGCCACATACATCACTTGCAATCCCAACAAAATTTTCTTTTGCTAACTTCCACTCCTCCTCTAAATTACCAGTTTCTCTTACTCTCACCTCGTCATATGCCATTTTCAACCTTTCCTGATATTTACTTTTTACCCCCGGTTTTATTAGCTCTTCAACCCTCACTAGCTCCCTTTTACATCCACCTACTCTATTCCCCCACTCTTTTGCTACAACTAATTTTCCTTCCACCAAAAAATGATCAGACATACCGTTAGCCATACCCCTAAACACGTGCACGTCTTTCAATCTTCCAAACATTCTTTTAGTTATCAACACATAATCCATTAATGCCCTTTCTACTACTCTTCCATTTGCCACTCTTACCCATGTATACTTATTTTTATCTTTCTTTTTAAAAAAAGCTAGCACTTATTACCATCTCTTGTTCAACACACATATCTACCAGTCTCTCACCACTCTCATTTTCACCTGGTACGCCATATTTCCCAATGACACCTTCTACCTCTCCAGCACCCACTCTAGCATTTAAGTCACCCATAACAACTACATAATTCCTTCTACCCAGTCCTTCTACACACCTAGTTAATTCATTCCAGAACTCATTCCGCTCTTCTTCACTTTTCTCACTACCTGGCCCATACGCACTGACAAACGCCCAACATATATATATATATATATATATATATATATATATATATATATATATATATATATATATATATAATGTGTGTGTGTGTATTTGACAACAACAAATGCAACCGTTTCTAGTCCACTACAGAACAAAGGCCTCAGACATGTCTATTCATCTGGGGTTTGGTTAATTTCATCACCACACTGGTCAGTGCAGATTAGTGATTTTGGTAGATTTTTATCTGATATCTCACAGCAAACCAACCTAGTATGGGTGGACCTGATAAGCAATACACAAACCCTTTTACCACGTTAAGATACCGCCAGTCAGAAAGCAGGATGCCACGAGCCCAAGAGATCCAACAGGGAAAAAATACCCCAGTTTGTAAAGGAAATAAATGAACTTCATGTGAAATAATGAATAATTAATATGAAACACGTAAAGATCACTAACAACGTTAAAATTGAATTGCCATATATAAATCATGAGGAGAGACTGGAGCCTGTTCAACATAAAAACATTCCCTTGAAGTTTGAACTTTAGAAGTTCCACTGATATAACCACTCTATTAGGTATATAATTCCACTAGATATTAACAGCAGGAATAAAACATCTAGAATACTGTGTGGTACTGAGTCTTATGATCGAGAATTATTAACTGTTAGAATTAACTGCATACCTAGTAATAAATCGTACAGGATAGTACAGTCTGGAAAGATGTGATTAAAAATGATTGCCAGAATTATGAAAAATCTCATGCAACCTTCATTAAAAACTAACTTAACGACCGTGCCAGAAATAAATATCAAGATCAGGAATAAAACATTTATCACAGCAAGATTTTGTCCACCCAAATTAAGATGCACTCTCGACTAGTGCGTCATCTGGACCGGAATCTCGGAGCAGTTTTCCCTGACACCTGAGCAATACCAGAGTCCAGTAGAAAGGATCCAAACAAGGTATATTATTGAACTGTTCCCTCTCATGCAGGTAAATATCTGCAGTTATAGTGAACACCCATTCATCACAACATACAGCCATTGAGGCTTGATTCGTTTGTCTATATACACTCTGAAAGTTTGCAAGTGTCTAACGGTTGCTCTTTTGGTGATAGGTCGTGGTATATTGCGGAGAAAGCCAACACACATCATTTGCACCACAACAGATGAAACAAGTGTATGAATAATAGCCCATGTACGAGGTTTTCCCACTGGTAAACCGAAGCGAATAAAACTTATGAAAAATTCCCGCTCCAAAGGTACTCTTCAGGCAGTTCCCATATTGAGCAATGATACTTGGTTAGTTTCTGGATACAAGGTAGGTCGAACAACAAGCTTGACATGATGAGGGGCCTCTTAACAGGCAACACGTTTGCAGGATTGAATTAAAGTAGCCAAGTCCTGCATATGAAACTGGAGGCTTATGAAGGGAGTTGTTTACAGTGGCATCTCAGAACAGTACAAAACCAGCATAGTCTGAACCCTCTGTACTAGAGTGTGATGACGCCTGCATAGTCCGAGTTGCCCATGCCTGCCATCGTATAGTCGTTCCTGGTAAAAGTACTTAGAATGAGTGTCTCGATTTTTGGAGCATTTCATAGTATAGGTTGAAAGTAAACTTTAGGAACGCCTAATGGTTTGTAGCTTGTACAAGAGCAAATTCTGTTGAAGACTAAGGAGACTATTACTGCAATCTCTTGCACAAAGAGCATGGCCAAGCATCATATGCAATGGTATTTTTTGCTTTCCTCTGTAAATGTTGTATAAAAGCATTTACAATATATAGTGCACCTGTGTACTATTATGACCTCTAGCCCCGATATCTTGTTACTGTGAAGGTTTTTGTATAAAAAAAAACACCAGAAATAAATTCTTCACCCTCAAATTAGTTATAGTAGATATATTACATGTGTATTAACTTCAAATAATAAAAAAAAAATGTTTTATGTCAGCGGATGGGAGCCATGTAGGATTGGGACACAGCGTCATTCATGGCACAATTAAGGACAAGTACCTTGGTGATTTTTCATGTCCAATGATCCATAAACCAAGTTCGGTGAGAAACCTCCCCCAACACCATTTTGCATACGGGACCAATAGACAGTTCCTGAACTATATCAAGCTCTGAGTGATTCCCAAGGAAGAGGCAATCACTACTCGATTGTGTTCGCTTCTCACCTAGCAATTACTGCAACACGTCTGTATCTTCCGGTGAAAAATATTTCTAAACTAAGATTTGCTACTTGAAATCATAGGGCATTTGTTAATAAACAAAATGAAAATCTTGCTCTCAAAATTTACAGAACGTTAACGTCTATGAATAATCATAGTATGCTAGCATATTACACATCCTTTTCAGAAGTATAACCCAATAGCAATGTTAAATATATATCACTCCCACCAAAAACTCACCGAAACCAATTGGCAAAGCAATAAATGATAGCCCAACTCTTTCATAGAAATCTGCCCAGTAACAGCCCCATGAAATAAAGTATATATAAAAAAAATCAATAGAGGCTTTGTGAAGAGTATCAAGAATGAATGGTACAGAAGTTGCAGAAATAAGGTTTAATCATGGAAGGAAAACATGTGCTATACCATTTAGGCTGGAGATTGACTTGCATTGGTGTGGAAATGATCTGAGACTATAGTAAGAGGACATGAAGAAAGATTGGGATGATAATCCAAGGTAGGAACCTGTGGAAGGATTGTTGACCATTTGAAGTAAGGACGTTAGAAAAAAGAATGAAAAAAAAGGAGCTAAAGTTATTAAAATAAAGCGTTTGCATTAGTATATTACCTCATAGAATAATTAATAGGGTGTGGAATGTAAAGATACAGAGAAGAGTAATAGACAAAAATTTATAGATGACTAGATGGTTCAACCATGTTGAAAGAACGGACGTCAATAAGGTTGGTTGCGGAAAAAGTGCACATGTCCCAAGCGGTGGGAGGAAACAAGGTGAGAGAGGAAGGCGATAGGGAGGCCTAGAAAGGATAGTAAAGAATGATGTGGAAGACGCAATGGAAACAAAGTACTTTATTATCCAGGTATCACAAGAGTTTCATAACAAAAACGCTTTCAACATTAATATAATGAAAGTTACGCAATTAAATTCAAACCACTCGGAAAGACAAGAGCCATATTAAATATTAATCTAATGAAGATCTCAGTAAGATGTCCCTGCAATATTGTTTAAAAAAAATTGAAATCTAAGGAAGAAAACAAAAGAAACTTAACAAAACAGCAAAAATCCTAAAAATCCTTTCGAGTTTGAGATCCCCTCCTGCGGATTTGCCGATAAAACCATCGATCCTTTGAAGTGGCGTCATTCAAACATTCCGAATTTCCCTTAATTCTACAACACTTCATCAGAATAATGTTTTTTCTTAGAATTTTCCTCATCATAGATTACATTTTCAAGATAGATGTGCTCTTCCTTATTAGTAACAGAATAAACAAAATCCTTATAACATCCTTTCACATTTTTTTCGTGTTTGCCTAGGAATCGATAAGGAAATCCATTTTGGGCAAAAGTCCTTCTACAATAGTCAAACGGTGGCGGGCGGGGGTCAATAGATACATTCAGGAATAATGTATAGTGTCAAGGTAAAAATATTTCGGACATTTTACCTTACAGAAAACGCTGTATGGAGATATGAGCGAACATTCCGGCTACTGCGCGCAGCGAGAAATACCACCTAAACCACTAACAGGCAAATTTAGGTGTTTTACTTTTACTTGTCTTCCAGGCCCTTTTCCTTAGTTTCCTCTGAATTTATTTATACTGTATAACGGCATAATTATTCATCGCATCATCTCTGGTAATCATATGCCCAGCAGGAATTCTAGGAGAAAATGAGCATGAGGAAATGAAATGAGGAAAAAATTCCTGCACGCTTTATTCAAATGATTAATTAAGAAAATGAAACTTAACACAAATAACCGAGAACAAAACTACATAACTAAATATAAATATATATCTATCAGTAAGTAGAAGCAAGATCTTTGGCGATACTTTAATTATGGTCATTGTTAATTCGTTAACTCCTATTATCCAAATCAACAGAATTCAGGTACGGTGAATCGTTCGTGATAAGAGACAGCAGCATCAGAGAGAGAGAGAGAGAGAGAGAGAGAGAGAGAGAGAGAGAGAGAGAGAGAGAGAGAATTTCTTACATTTGCGACAACTCTTGTCCGATGCAATATCACTATTAAATAAACTAGAAAGAATTCTTCTAACAGAGACTTCGAACTACAATATGCAAATTTACAAAATGAAGAACTAACTTCAACGAAATGGAATATACAACCCAAAATTGTTAGAGAAAAAAACTGCAAGGTGCAAATGAGAAAATATATCATGCTAATATATATGAAATATTTACCCCTCTTCCCAAAACATTAAAGATAAAATAAAAATGCATCATAAGTCCATCAAAACATATGAAATTTCTCTTGCAAAATAAAGTTCTCGTACTTGAAAATGCTTTTGTTTGTAAGAGATAGATTGTGTTCATCTCTTTTACTTCACTTTGAATCATCAAATGTATAAAGTGAATGTTAAAAATTATATCAAATATTAATATGTAATGTTTTTTCGTTTCATACTAAAGAAATTAGAGTGTTCTTTGCTAAGAGAAATAGGGACACGCGAATAAAGGGAAATAAGTACATAAGATTTCCTACTTTAAAAACTTCAATTTTCCATGACCAAATTATCATCATTCGCTCATCCTATGGTATTGCATGTAAAGTATACTGGAATGCCTCTTAAGTATTTTCAGCATGGCACAGGGTTACATATTCACAAACAGGAAAAGCTTTTCCCCTATCACAGGAATGTAAAGTATGGATAGCTGTGTATAACATGAAGCAGAGTGTATAAACAATACAAAATAGGCTACTGGTAACTCCTCATAGAAGAATTTAGAATAATAATGGGGTCTAGGGATTTACTATCTTGACTCTCCTACATTTTACCATCTTGTTTGGCTATATGGAGGCACAAGTCTTCTATATTTCATAATTGAATCGAATTCAGCAGAACATTTATATCCCATTACGACGACAAAATCAATCTTCAATTAGTTACGGTCAATTGATTTTTGTGAATTTCTGATAATTAGAATAGAATTCTGCAAACAAATTAGCTAATATAAAGAAATATACGCATTCAGTCGGATTCCCTACAGATACAAACCAGTTTTAAATATATTCCAAATCAGTAAATCAATAAAAAAATTCTAGTAAAAATAAATCACCCAAACTTTAAGGCAAAAACATGAAGATTTACTTGCCCCGATAGTTTTTATCGGATATACTTCAGAGGAAAACTATTGCCATTTTAGTGATGAATGAGTTTCGGTGCTTAAAAGGCGTAGGCCTATTCCTCTTTTACACTTCGTGGACGAAAGAACTTTATTTCCAAACTTATCTTATTGGACGAACAGACACTAAGACAAATGTTGGGCAAAGTTGTTGAAGCTAATATAATGATTAAAATAATAAACATATATAAAATATTTATTCGAGTAGAAAACAGTGATCTATGCTATAGTTAGTCGGTTCATACACGAAGAATACCATGTTATTCGTACCAATAAAAATCAATGTCGTTAATACACAAAAGGTTTGATCAGTACTCGGTTGGGTGATCAATAATTAAGTCCACAAACTCTAACCTACTTATCCACAACTAATCCCCTTTCAACAATCTAGACTTAAAAACTCTAAGCAGGCATCAGGAGCCCTTTGTGAGCAGCAATGCCCCAATGAGAAACGAGGAGCCATCAGAATATAACAAATATATAAATACAGTGAGAAAATCGCCATAATAATATCTGAACTTACAAAACAAAAAGAAATTTCAATTCAATACTCCCACATTCTGAGTTTGCGCACAATGTTAAACAGCTGCAATAACTATCTGGTTACACTAACTGGAATAAAACAACTAACTTCCATGTAGACTGAAGACAACAACAAATCCTATTATGTTCACTCATCAGCGGGGCAGAGTCACAGTAGGATAAATTACTAAAATCCTACGATTTAGAAAGATTGATGGCATTCAAAGTTGACTATTTTTACAAATTTATACATATAATATTTATTATATATGCGTTATAATTTACTAATAACCTCATAGTGGACTGTTTTACCATTCGCACTTCCAGCAAAAAAAAATACGAGCTGCTAATATGCGATCTGACATACAGACACAAGCGTGCTCATCTCAAAGCCTATTTTCTCAGCTACATCAACATTCACGAATACTCAAATATCTCACAATTTTGAAAAAGAGCTTTTTTACTCTAAAAATTCCAGGAACTGAAAAAATACCTAAAAACCAAAGTGAATTACCTCCATAAGAGCAATAAGAAGTTTACTTCCCCTTCTGATTGCCGAGATGATTGCTTCACGGTATATTATTCCTCTTTCATTCAATTTCGGCAATTCCTTCCTCCCTTATTCTCCTGTAATCTAGACCGAAGGTAATCAACATTTGCTTGTTTGGATGCAATGCTTTTGCCAGGGAGCATCCTCCCGGGAGGAAGATCAGGGTTTTTCGTATAATAACCATCAGGAAACCACTATCCTTAGAGAGAGAGAGAGAGAGAGAGAGAGAGAGAGAGAGAGAGAGAGAGAGAGAGAGAGAGAGAGAGAGAGAGAGATAGTAGTTTTAATATAGCCAAAAAGAGAGAAATACACTTTAAATATATATATATATATATATATATATATATATATATATAATATATATATATATATATATATATATATATATATATATATATAACTGCAAATTCCTTTGAATGAACCGTTGCCTCGAGAACCTATCCCGGCACACCAAATGAAACGGAACAGGGCTGACAATATCAGTAAATGCCGCAAAGAAAATGAAGCGTTGATAATGATATATGTGTACGAGCTGAATTCGGGGCAGTGGTATAATGATGCTGGGGCGATGGATGGCGATTCACTAAAAACAAATCCTGAATTAAATAATTACACGACGTAACTTAACATGTTTTCCGGGTTATTATCCGACGACAGCTGTCAAAACTCTTAAATAACGAGTTGACTCTTGAAATTATGCTACAAGACTATCAAGCTTGTATCTTTTAATAACTTTTTAACATGTAAACAAGACCTTAATTACCTAAATTCTTAATATCAAGCAAATGTTATGGAAGTCTCAGACTTACCTTTGTCACTGAAGCTGCTCAAAGGGCCACTGATTAAGACCTGCAAGGAAAACAAATTATCAGCATAATAGCTCCCATTTAACTATTGGTGATTGAGAGTGATGATTTAATAAGCATTTCATTATAAAGTCTTACTGGCAGATGTTCGGGGAGAGAGAGAGAGAGAGAGAGAGAGAGAGAGAGAGAGAGAGAGAGCTAGCTCTGTGTAGTGAGCAACGCAATTCACTCGAAGAAATGAATCCAAAGGTAAAATAATTTCGTCATGAAAAAAAAAAAAGAGCAAATTTAGTAGAAGAAAACAAGGGTTGGATGATGAAAATAAGCATTCCTGTTTTTGTATGGCAGCGAGGACTAAAGGAAAGCTGTGATATAAAAGATAAAGGATACTCAAAATTCAATAAATTCTAGAATGGGACAAAAACATAATAAACATTGTAATGATCAAAACATGTTAAGACAATGCGAATGAACTGACTGAAAAACTAAAAGATTCTACCTTTCAAAAGAATCAAGACCAAAAGGTTTTAACTTCCCGATGTAGTCAATAGAAATACGGAAAGCAAGATTCATTACCATTTAAAAATTCCGTTTAATTTTTACAAAAGTTAACTTAATAAAATTATAACAAAATTATATTGTGCCCAGGAAGCTGTTCACAAACACAAACAGGGGTGAAAACAACCTCGTTCCAACGTATTAATAGACTTATTAAACTGGTTAAATATGTTACACATAGATTATCGACTATTATATTATATAGAGGAAGTGTTAGCATCTGATATCAAACAATATCAATACTGTTATTTCTCCATTTCCGTAATTTTGAAGATCCTGGAATTCTTTTTCTTCAATTTTCAAATTCGTTCACCCATTACCCCCACAGATTTCTGAATTACCCCACTTGGAGTAATTTACCAGAGTTCCCCGACCACTGCTTTATAGTAATTAATGAGGACGAAGCGTATAATCTAAAAATAATTTTCACACTTTTTTTCACCCAGGTTTAATTGAGGTGTATATAAGGGGAAACCCAAGGAAGACATGTAGAGGAAAATCACTTATGAAATATAATTCAGATGTACCGAGATATAGCCTCAGCTAATCTAGCTAACTTCATAGGTAAATGGATCTAGTGAGGTAGAGAAATATAGGCTAAAAAATTTCTTTACAAGATAGAAAATGTATAGTAGGAGTAAAATCATGCTAGAGTAAGAAATATAGAATTGTAGGATATATCTAAAACTTGTTTCTAAGCCTTGGCTTTCTCTTCATGAATATATCTTATAAAAGATTATTTTATTTTCTCCTGTCTTGTCTTATCCTAATCTCTCTCTCTCTCTCTCTCTCTCTCTCTCTCTCTCTCTCTCTCTGTGTGTGTGTGTGTGTGTGTGAGCGAGCGCTAGAAAAAATAATACTCGAGAATTAGCATTTCCGGAACTCATGCGTTATTCATAGCCCCAAAGTAGACATATATTTCCCTTGTTGATCAGAGCAGCCGCCGCGAGTTTCTTTTACATAATGCAAATATCTTGGGAGAAATGAAATCCATCTAGGACATTACATTACTCCACAATACCAGATGAAGTGTCATGTTTTTCTTGTCGGTAAGGTCGTATGTTAATGATTCTCTGTCAATCAGTTCTTAACAGATAAACACAGACGAGTGCATACATTTACCAATTTACTATTATTTAACGATAGTCTACTGGTTGCGACCCATACTTTAAACTATTACAAAATCTAAAGCACAAAAATAAAGATAAACATAATGTACTTGATACACCATACTGTACATTCAAGTGGCTTATTCAAATGCCCATCTAAAGTACACAGATCAAATGTGTTAAAGTCTTCAATTCCCTGAATTCCAATGTAAATGAAACTCTTATAAACTTGAGAGTTTCATGGTCCCGAATGTACCCTAATTTTGTTTTTCTGTCTAAACGTCATTATTGGAGAAGGACATAAACTGGTAGTAAGGACAAGAGCTAACGTGGAATCTGACAGGAGGGAAGAGATAAGAATCCTTTTTTCGGGAAAATAAGTTTTGAAATAATATAATGAAATCATAATATGTGACAAAAGATTCCACTAGACAGAACTGATACCAATGATAATGACAATATCTACAAGTAATCTGTCCTCTAGTGAATGAATGTCGCTTATCGTAATACAGCAAACCACTGAAAACTAGATATTGCTACAACAACATTGCCCATGAGAACGTCCGGGGTGGTTAAGTTCAGTCAGGGGCATGCACGCACAGTTTTAACCATTTTAACTTTCAGGACGACAGATGAAACCAGATTTAACCGGTTTGTTCAGGCCAGTCTGAGCGTGTATGTATTTTCAACTGAAGACAGGCCAGAAAGGCGATTGGATGAACAAGCGAATGTCTAATATCTACCCGTATGTTCTCGGGAACTGACAGCCAGTTTGCACGTGTATGGAAGTTCCTGCAGGCCTGCCCTCAGTGCAACATATGAATTGAAGTCCTTCGTCGCTGATGCAATGGCCGTGTTCAGAGGGGATAAGCGACTTTATTCTGAATTTATCGTTATTTACAGGGGATACCCATCACTTCAGAAAATAAAAAGTTATGAAAATGCTGACAAGAATATCAAAATAATCATTGATTTACATTGAGATATACAATGTTCCTATAAATCAGAACATACGCAGGGAATGGATAGGACTAAAGTACATAACGATAAGCACAAACTTTTCAGAGAAAATAAATTATAGGTTTTTCTTTCGAGAAGTTTCAACATTATAATGTACATATTTTGTGTCCTGCCCATTACGAATAAATAACAAGACGACTAAATTGATGTACTTTTGAGATGCATATTGACAAATTTGGAATAGACCTATCCTCACCATTTTTATTGTGATTAAGAGTTTATTGCTGTTTAGGTTTAAGTGTATAATATATATATACATATATATATATATATATATATATATATATATATATATATATATATATATATATATATATATATGTATGTATGTGTGTGTGTGTGTGTGTCAACTTTTAAACGTAAGCCTACTCCTCATGTTAGTACTACTTCATTATATGTTAGAATTTAGTGAATAATGTCCTGTTGCTATATGCCACAGAACCATCTGTATTAAAATATATATATATATATATATATATATATATATATATATATATATATATATATATATATATATATAAATTTTACACTTTCTCCTCATGTTAGTATTACTTCATTACATCATAGACATTAATGGAGGAAGTTCTCTTGCCACAGAACCAATGTTTACGCCATTTCTTTTTGGTGTTTCCATTTCTTGCACATCAGCTCAGCTAGTCAGATGTTGGGGAGGAAGAGATGTTGCCACGGTGCTGGCTGGGTGTCAACTGAGGTTAAACGGATGGCAGAATTGAATATTGTTTGGGCACTCTCGATATCCGGCAGGACTGTCAGTTCAGCGAACTGTCAGTTCAGCGAACTGTCAGTTAAAACTGTGCGTGTATGGCAGGCTTAAAGATACATTCGGTCTATCCAGTAATGATTAGGTCTAACAGACAAAAAATCATTTAACGTCAACTGGCCATAGTAGTAATTTCAATGAAGGATGCCCGAGATTTTTTTTCTTTGGAGCGCATTGTCTAATTCATTATTACCATTATCAATATTATCATTACTGCTATCATTACTATTACTAGCTAAGCTAGAAAACCAGGATGCTACAAGCCCAAGGTCTCTAACAGGGAAAGTAACCTAGTGAGGAATGGAAATGAGGAAATGAATATTCTATATACGAGCAGCAACGAATAAAAATAAAAAAACTTTAAGATCAAAATCAACGTCAAAATAGACCTATGTCAACTTGTTCAGCATAAAAAATATTTGTAGAAAGTTTAAATTTCTCAAGTTCCACCAATTCAACTGCCCGATTAGAAAGATCAGTGCAGTCTGGAAAGATCAGAATGCAAAGGATGGTCAGAATCATGAGAAATCTTATGCAACATGAACAAAAGAACAAACTGAAAGATCAGCAATAAGAAATTTGACAAAACGCAAGGTTCTGTCCACCAACCAAAGATTGGAGTCAACAGCTTAAGACCAGTACTGTAACAAGGCAAAATGAAAGAATTATAAAATTTCTTCAAGATAGATTGATCACCAAAAATCTTAAAACTTTATCAGTAAGCCAATTATGTGTAATTGAAAAGACACAGACCGGATGTGTTTCTCAAAAGTAAATTTTTCATAAAGAATTAATTAAAATCTTGAAATAGTTATTTATAGTTAAAACATTATCAATGAAAAGATTTGGATGTTCATGAGATACTGTCCTCAACATACTATCAATCATACTTTGAGTTTAAGAGTCCAACTTCATGCCCATAATTTGTATCATGCACTAATTTTGGCTAGATCCCTACTAACGCATTCAGTAGCCATAGGTCTACATTCAGGAAATGGAATTCATGCACAGAGTAAGTATCATCTACATATGCAACGAGCTTGTTTTCTAGGCCAAACCACATATCATGCGTATATAATATAAAAAAAAAATGTTAATAGCAGCTTTTTTATTTTAATGGAGTGTCAATATTGGTGGAATAAGAAACTAGATTTCAATAAACATACATAGATTATGTACTCTTATTTACCCACATGAACGGCATACATGAGAAGGAAAATCAACCGGTTAGACTACAATGAAAGAAAAGTATGTCCAAATACTAAAAACGAATGTATTATACTAATTGAGATACAAAACAGACAACCACTTGTCTGACTGAGTCTCTTGTCAAAGAACAGAGCGTAGTTTCAGAAAATATTCATCCTCCGTTGTTGTAATTTTCTTTGGTAAGGTTAAGGGCCTGGCAATGAGAGTTTTCTAGCAGATTTACGAGTACAGTATAAACGACCCGTTTATCTCTCTCTCTCTCTCTCTCTCTCTCTCCACATACCATATCACTAACAAATTCCTTATTTTTCGGCTAAATCAAATTCGTTCATGACTTCTATCGTAATCATTAAAACACATAACAGCTAATATCTAATACCAGAGTATAGATAAAAAGACAGGATATGAACTGACAGTCATTGTACATTATGATATACAATAGATTTAGTTTTGATAAGAAAAGGAGTATTTATTGAAATCTAATATAATACACACTCATAAAAAGCTTAATCCCGATTTTTAGGGCAATGCACGATGTAGGGTTTAATGAGCCGTCGGGCAAAATGGGAGGTCCACAAATGTCCCTCTTATTACACCCTCGTTTTTTATCTTAATATGAATGAAAGCTCAAGTACAAATTTAAAGCTTATTTCTTATTTTTTACAAGTACAATATATGGAAATATATAAGGGTAATACAAGAAAATTCATTATATTAATTTCTCTCCATTATGTAAAACTCGACAAAGAAACTATAAAATTATAAATATTCTCAAACCCGAAGAAGGATTGGGAAACTTTACATAATTAGAATAGGATAAATATAATTAAATATAAGGGATAGTTGGAAAATACGACTTTTACTGAAGAAACCAATTAAAACTAATTATTACACTAAGCTTACAATCTCTTTTTGAGTCTTAGTTTTGGATATAACAAGCATTCTAAGATTATTACTGAATCAATACAAATCTCATATCGATTCAACCCAGACCAATTCATTTCTAAAAGCATTCTTACTGATAAAAGGTTGAAGACACCAAAGTGGTCCTTGTAATGGAAATAACAGGTGATTTTCTCCCGGCAAGAAGTATTTGGGAAACACGAAAGCCGAGATGAGACGTATTCTACTCTATAAAATAATCATGATTATGGTCATGGTTACAGAATCACCAAATTTGATGTCATCTGAAAGCGTTTCCTTAGCAGAGTAGGCATGTAACATTAGAAAGTTCTATCGTTACCAGTTCACAAGTTATGGCAGATGGTAAAGTTGTGGCAACAACCCACAGCATTTAAAGCCATAATTTCAGAATTGGTATTAAAGAAAGAGAATATGATTTCCCTTCTTGTACATGTTGGCGTACCTTTCTATGCCGTTTTACTGCAATTCATTCAACTATACCAGAGGAGTTGTGACGGTAAAGCAAATGTCTACCTTTGCATCTCTTATTCCCAATGTAATACCTTCTACCATGTACAGTAGCAGAGGTAATTGTGATAACAAGGGAAGGGTAAGAGACTATCAGGATACCTACGGTATACAGCATGTTTGTTTGAAAACTGTTTAACAATTAACGACAGAGGACTGTTGGACTTAAGGATGATCTACCGCTTTGTACAATTATTCATGTAAAATGACAAGATCCCTTCTACATTGCTAGACAAGTAATAATGACAAGGGTAAATAGGACATGATGTAATGGACAGACTAACAGACAGGCAGACGCTGGACTGACAGTTGGAAAAATTTGTTTTAAGTCTCCCTCCCTATTTTGTTGGTAAAGATCTAAATACCAGCAAAACTATATATATATATATATATATATATATATATATATATATATATATATATATATATATATATATATATATATATATATATATATATATATATATATATATATAATACAATTTTGATACCACACAGATAAATCCGGATGAACCAATAGGCCTACCTTTGAATAACAAGTTGTAGTATAATGTTGGTCGCCGATTCCCCTTTCCCTTTTGTCATTCGATTCCGAAATTGAATGACTTCATCGGATTCGGACAGACAGAAACGTAAAAAACATTCTCAGGTTAAAGCAGAGAGCGGATCGAGAGCACAAAAAAGCCCCGTGTTGTTGTTCCTCACTGCATTCCATTAGATAAAATAAGAGGAACAAGTTTGCTGATGTGATAATAGAAAACTTGTATATAATGTCTCTCTCCTACTTATTTCTTTCTAATAATGACGCAACGATATCCAAAGGCGTGAAGTTATGTGAACAGTTATACGTAGATGCTACTAAGAATGATCTTTATATTTGTTATGCAAATAAAGGTTAAAGGAGTCTGGTTTCAGTTCGAGTTCCATCAGAATAGATACTCACCCGAACGTCAGCCGGGCAAGCCCAACCACGGCCTAGGGGCCCAACGCCCCCCCCCCCACACTGTGGTGACATACCACAGCAGTGGCCTCCCCAGTAAACAGTTTAAACTCATGGTCCCGGGCGGGGACCAATCTGCTGCCATGTGAAGGCTAGGCAATCACGTTACCACTGTACTAGCCAGGAGGCTAGTAAAGGCTAGAGAGTTTTCATACAAGAAAAAATGCACGGGCATTAAAGTGATAATCAAAATAACATCACACAAAAATCGTTATTTCATACTAGGCCACTGTATTATTATTATTTCCTATATAAACTATAACAAATTTAACAAAACAAGAGAAAGAGAAATCAAATAAAATAGTGATCCTGAGTGTACCCTTGAGCAAGGGAACTCTAACCCAAGACAGTGGAAGACCATGGTACAGAGGCTAAGGCACTATCCAAGACTACAACACAATGGTTTGATTTTGGAGTATCCTTCTCCTAGAAGAGCTGCTTACCATAGCTAAAGAGTCTCTTCTACCCTTACCAAGAGGAAAGTAGCCACTGAACAATTATAGTACAGTAGTTAACCCCTTGGGTGAAAAAGAATTGTTTTGTGATCAGTGTTGTACGGTGTATGAGGACAGAGGAGAATCTGTAAAGAATATGTCAGACCATTTGGTGTATGTGTAGGCAAAAAGAAAATGAACCGTAACCAGAGAGGAGGATCCAATGTAGTACTGTCTGGCCAGTCAAAGGACCCCATAACTCTCTCGCGGTAGTATCTCAACGGGTGGCTTGTGCCTGGACCCAATAACTCTCTCGCGGTAGTATCTCAACGGGTGGCTTGTGCCCTGGCCAATCAATTCTAAGATAAATTTATGAACACAGTTTTAATACAGATGAAAAGTGGCAATTTTAAAGGCAGGACATAAAAAAAGAAAAAAAATGGATATGAGAAGAGGCATAGATCACTCTTGTCCTTTCTTGAGAATCAACCTCTTTAAATGTGAAAGAGCTTCCATTATATCATTATATAAATTATATAATCATCATCTTCCACGCCTGTTGACGCAAAGGGCCTCGGTTATGTGTTATCTAGGTATATTTATGTTAGTTTATTAAATAATGTATCGTAAAATTGTAAATAAGCATTTGTAAATAAATAGCAGGTCAAATGTTAATTGAATATTTTATTAAGTCCTATCAAGCATTTTGATTTATGGTTTCTATTATATATTTGAGATCCAAAATTACCAATCCACGATTTTGTATGTGCACTACAGTGACCTATATGAATTCAAAAGAACACCAAAAGTATACAAGATAACAGAGTGAAAAGGACATCACACACACTTACAGACAGGCCTAATCCCTTCGACCCAAGGTACTTAAGTTCAGTTGTTGCCAAGGTTGTACTTGCCTTGACCGCTCCCACACTGACCTCCAGGCGCATCACGGAAATATCCCTCAACTAACCCCGCGACTAAAGTGACTGTACCTCTCTCCCTTATTCTATATACCTTGCTTACAACAAAGAGATGGGAGGGCCTTCTTTGCGCCTCCGCTTCCCGAAAGGTAATTCGTTACACTCACTAAAAATGAGGATTTCTGCTCTCCTACCTTTCGTCTTGTATTTCCTTCTTGATTCTTGCACTTACTTCATATTCCTCCGCCATTTTGCCCCCTATCCTTACTCTTCCATTCCCATTCATTAATGGTTTAGAATAAACTGGCCTTATGCCAGCACATGGCCCCGCTATACATCGAAAGTGTGACGTTCCCATATGGACTTAACATGGGACTTTGAACTAATTCCAGCAGTCTGTTATAGTTCGGAAAACATGGATGAGTGGGTGGGTGGGGGAGGGGGGTCCGAGTAAACGCTCCGGAATAATATATCAGAAATATTCAGTTATGATAACAGGAAACGGAGATTGTAACAGGATAAAACCCCCTACATAATCCTCGTATATAAAACCAGAATGTTTGTTCCTATAAAATGGGAAACTTTTATCTCACTCAATTCCAGAATATTTGGAAGTAAAGTATTTGATACCCAATGGGTCTTACATTTAAAAAAAAAAGAAATTATGGAATATTATGGACCCAATGTAAACAATCATAGGAAAGAATTATCTTAACTGTAGTTTAAAAATAGGCTGTATATCACACTTATCTGCTGATTTCAGAAACTAATTGAAAAAAGAATAAAATACATAAGATATATTTCGCTTTCTTTTACAACCAATTTTCAATTCTTCTTCAGTATTTATAAACCAGATTCTTAGCACCCCGCTACACCAGGGACTGGGGTCCATTCTGTCATTTTCTCTTTCCATAGATTGGCTAAATCCTCTATGGGCTAAATTCACCAATGGATAGCCAGTTCCTTGTGGTGCGCAGTGCCTATCTAAGTAAGGCAATTGACCGCCGCTGTTCCATACTAATTCCAGTAAGATCATCCACCAGACATCTGGAATAGAACCCGAAGAGAAATCTTGTCTATTGCCTTAAACCCAATCCATCACCCGGCTGACAGTGACTTAATCAGATTTAGAGGGCATTTCCTCCACACCCAAAGTTCTCGTTAATCCATCAGTTGCTCATCCGCAACAATGAGGTTCAGTTAAACGTAAAAGAAGGTTCTTGGAATATCATGTAACATAGGAGGTAAAGTAAACGAAAAATAAAGTGCAGGTAAAACTAGGTGCTTGTACTCTTTCTTCCGAGAAACAGAGGCTCATCTGACGTTAAAAGGTGCTCTGAAATATAGTTACTCCCAAAAATAAGCAACAAGTGATTCATGAGTTTTCATTCTTATATTGAAAAAAAAAGTATTAGGATATATTAAATACACTTACACGAAAACTATATAATAGCAATATAAATTATAAAAATGGGAGATAATTATTTCTTAGGGGGTAATACACTTTTGTATCAGGTTCAGACTTATGACTGCTTATAACCAATTATTACTCAACAAGTGTATCTACGTCTAAAAAATTCGAGAATAACCAGGAATAGAAAAATATTGCACAAACAAAAATGTGTTTTATAGCATAGAAAATTAACAAAACTTATGAAAATGTGAAAACATTCCCTCCGCGCAGGACACTGATATGCATAATTATTCTTATGAGACCACGATAATAAATGAAGTTTTCTTACGAAGGAAGTACTACAAAGTATATAAAAATCATATGGTGAACAACAAGCATATGGTCACGAAAGACTAAGTTTAAAACAAGGGTAAATGCAGGGTACGTCTAACTTCTTATTGCAGCAACAGATCGCTTCTTGTCAGAAGTAAACAAAGACGGAAATTTCTTTTTTTATTGTTTAAAGGGCGTTCCTAAGCAAGTGGGATTAATTTCTTCATTTTATTCTCTACTGGCAAGAAGGTTGAAATGAAGTAACTATTATTCATGATCCATTATTACTGCTTTACATATTACAAGTATATGTTAACTTTCCTCATTGAAATTGTAATTTTCAAATACCTAACTAAAAACAATCTTAAAAATCCAAAATGCTTTTCCCAACTGTAAATATTTTTCACTCATTTTCTTTATTCCCGTTCCAGAATCTTTGTGGGAATAATACTCCGTTGTACGGGGAAACCTAATGGGTTTCATTAAATCTAAAAATAAACAATCCGATTTAAAATACTACACTACGGTTGTTTGTAACTTTAGAAACAGATGTTTGATAAATAGTAACGAGAAGGATAACAATGAATCACAAGCACCATTTATTTAGAAAATTCCATGATTAAAAAAGAAAGAAACGAATCATCGAGAGGTAGAATGGTCAGAACTGTTAAATCAAGGAAAATTCTTTTTTTCAGTTGATATAACCTTGACTTAAATTAAAACTTTCAAGTTGAGCTGTGTTTTATTATTAAATGCAAATAAATCAAAAGGTTAGGATCTGAATTATCTAGAATCCCAATGAAATAAATAAAGTTAATTCAAAATAAAAGATGATAATAATGAAGTTACAGCCAAATAAAAAGTGAGACCCCCAGAGTATGACTCATTTCCCCCTGAATTCTTGTCTGTGTGTGCGTCTATTTTTCAGTCTTTAAAGGCACTCCATTGCCTCCAGTGGCCTTTTATCTCGAGAGACTTCTGCGGAAAATAATCTAATTCTCGGGATGCCACAACCGAAGATCTATTCTTCCCCTACAATCAAACTACAAGAATAACGGGTAAGCTATAAGTACACACACACACACACACATACATTATATATATATATATATATATATATATATAGAGAGAGAGAGAGAGAGAGAGAGAGAGAGAGAGAGAGAGAGAGAGAGAGAGAGAGAGAGAGAGAGAGAGAGAGAGAGAATATACACAGTATATATACATATATAAATAAGGATAAGACGTCACTGTAATATCAGTTCAAAACTTTTCTTCCATGGATATATCTAGGGGTGCATCGGAAAATCAACCGGACCAATATTGGAATCAAATCCTCTTATGAGATTTATCTTGATTATGCTTCGATGAAAATCAGTGAAATTAAAGAAGCCACACAAATGTTGGAGGAAATGAAACTTTTCTGGGAGGTAAAAAAAAAAAAAAAAAAAAAAAAAAACACGGGAGAACTAAAGGCTAATAGAATTTGACAAGTTTTTTGCTATGCCAATAAGCAAATCTGTTTTCGTTAGCTTTTTCAGTAATGGTTTAACAAAAATACGTAATATATCAAGACTCGGATATGATATGAACCGGAGAATATCTAGTATCATCCAAAGCCTATATATGTAGATCTTGGAATAACCCAGGCTCCAGAGATCTTGGTATCATCTGTCGGAATATCATAACCCGAATCAATTAATGATTAAGTACTCCTTAAAGATGTCATTGAGCTTAACTAATCGTGGTGCGTGTGTGTGTGTGTGTGTGTGTGTGTAACTTTGGTACCTCCACAGTACCGAATGGTTGCTATTGCCTTTTTTGCCGAAACGGTGAATATTACAGAAAATGCAGTTTTTAAGGGATAAGATTTACTAGCCCGTCAATTCAAACTTCACTCCTATAGAGCTGGACCAAATAAATTCGGGATATATAAAATATAATACTATATATTATATCTACTTGATAAAAAAAACCTTCGGAGATGAGAATATATGATAAACATATTTAAACTTATGTTTCTTAAAAACAGAAAAATTCTCAGTTCGATAAATTTTACCTATCAGATAATGGTTGCTGACTAAAATACAGATAATGGTTGCGGACTAAAATACAGATAATGGTTGCTGACTAAAATATAACTGAATTTTACATATTATATTCCCTTTCTAGAGTCGATGTCAGTCTTTGTGACATTTTTGAGTCAGCGAAGAAACCATAAATAGTTGCGATGGGTCATAGAATCCCCCAACAGCGAACCAGTAAAGAAAGTTACTTCAACTATCTCACACTGAAACATATTTGCGATGAAAATTATTAAATTTACGAAGTATGAAAATAGGAGAACATGGAAATTGTATTTAATCATCTGGTTGATTCTACGAGTACACAAGCTTTTTTAACGCGATGGTGCAACAAAACAGACAACCACATACTAACGATAAGTGCTGTTTGGATTGAAAAAAGGGAAGATTTATTCAAAAACAGGAAATTAATAATTATTGAATAATACGTTTTGAAATTCAGAGATTACACTCAAAAAATGCAAATGAGACACGTAGAGATTAGCATTTATACGTGCTTTCTGTAAAAGTTAATGCTCAAAAGATATTCAGAAAATTTACAGTAACTTGTACAAAGAAAAAAAAGAGAGAGAAAAGGTTGGGTGCAAGCAAGTTTGGAATATATTTCCAAGTGTCAAGAAAAATCCAAGACAAAAACAAAATACAGCAAAACATGAATTTACATCATTGAAAAAGAAATTTGTATGATGTAAAATAACAATAATTTCTTACATGGAAATAATCATGCTCATATTACAATCCTTAAATTTTTTACGAACAAAAACGATAAGGTGATTAAAGAATTAAAAATTCTCGATTTATTAACAGACCAGAACTATTTATTTGCACAAAGATATAGTTGACAGTGCATAAAAGGTAAAAGATGGTATTTTGCTATTACTAAAACAATAATGGAAATAATCCTTATAATCTACAGCAAATAATTAATAAAACAACGAGATGAACTACAGTGAAAGCTAATTAACTAAAATTCAGCTTCTTCATAAAATGTGGCGGGACAGCTGACCGATGGACATTTGGCCTAACAAAAAAAACTAACAAATGTATGATTATAGGTATTCAAAGTGTGTTAAGCATTTAAAAAGTTAACTGCATATAAAACCAAATTGAATAGATTAGGAGTAAAATGTAGATTTTTAATCACACGCAATGTGTGTGTGTATATATATATATATATATATATATATATATATATATATATATAAATTATATATATACATATACATATGCATATATATATACATATACATATATATATACATATACATATATATATATACAAATATATATATACATATACATATATATACATATATATACATATATATATATACATATACATATATACACACACACACACACATATATATATATATATATATATATATATATATATACACACACACACACACATATATATATATATATATATATATATATATATATATATATATATATATATATGTATGTATATATATGGGTGTGTGCACATATACAGTATACATAGTTCTATTGACCTCCAACACTATCTCACCCTTGCAGACCTAAAATTAACGACAGCAGCTAACTCGCATTTTTCAATACGTTGCACAATACCCAAAAAGCCATATGACCTAGATACCAATGTTGGCTTTCGACATCCTATAGTTGTCAAGAGTGGAATAGGAAATATGAAGAAAGCAGTAAGTAAAGTGCGTTTGAAGTAAGGGACAGAAAACCATGACTGGAAGATCCTACGAGGGACCGTGGATGACAGGGAAACACGAGTGAGGGTACAAGAGAACAGGGAAATGACATGAGTCAGGAGGGGAGGGCAGGGAGTATGGAAAATAATCAATTAGAAAAAGGAAATTGACAAAAGAACAATATGGATGAATCAATGAAACAAGGTCTAACTGATAGGTACAGTTAATGGATATAATTGAGAAGTTAAAAGTTGGTTTTAGTAGCATTTCCCCATTCTATTTGGTTTTTCTGTCTCCCACCAGTTACTCTTTATCATCACTTCCCCTCCTGAGTTGTTGCCTCTTGTTTTATTTGAAAACTATTACGTATTCTACCATTTATTGTTTATGGCACCCAAGGGCCTTTTATTGCAACAACTTCATTGATACAAAGATCATGCTTAGAGGACAATAGCTATGCTTAAATGCCCCCCCCCCCCCCCTCTCTCTCTCTCTCTCTCTCTCTCTCTCTCTCTCTCTCTCTCTCTCTCTCTCTCTCTCTCTCTCTCTCTCTCTCTCTCTCTCTCTCTCTCAAACCATTGAATATGTCCCTTTCCTAAGAAATTTTAAGTATCAGGCTCGATTCTTGTTCTTATAATAAAAAAGACAATTGACTAAAACGGTGAATTAGGTACAACGCAGTTCTGATATGGTGATAAAACTTGTTTAAAAACAGGAAAAAAATGTTATATGTACAGTTGGACAGGAATTCCTGGCACACCTCGCTCTGAGGAAGAGCACACTGACCCGACCTTTGTGCGCAGCAAAATCTAGTTCTCAGGGATGCCCACCACCTCTGATATCTCTCCATTCACTATCTGTTTGGTTACTCTGCGCACCAAGGGTGTGACAAGGTGCACTTCTCCTAAAAGAGCTGCTTACCATAGCTAAAGTCTCTCTTCTACCCTTGGAAGAGAAAATTAGCCACTGAACAACTATAGTGCTGTAGTTAACCGCTTAAACAAAAAAATGTTGAGTAATTTCAGTGTTGTCAGGCGTATGAGGATAGAGGAGAATGTAGAAAGAATAGGCCAGACTATTCTGTGTATTTGTATGCAAAGGTAATGCACCGTAACCAAAGAGGATCCAATGTCACCACTTCATATACAAATTAAACTATCAAAACTTCATTCAAATAAATATAAGACCAAACATAGCTCCTGCCTTCCTTCTCATCAGTACATTCACCGACTGAGGCTACTCTACCATACACTTATAGTCTTGGTTTCTCTCCCCCTCATCATTTTTCTTAACCAAATACCCTTACGAATATATCTTGAAAACTACACCTTCTAAACAATCAAACGCATTTCCAAACTCATCCCATTTTCATTTGCACATGGAACGTCATACTTACCAATACCTCTGTCGCATACATGTGCATTTAAATCCCTTAATGCAGAGCATTGCACTTTCATAATCTCGATAATTTTAAGATAACTTTTGAAATTTCCCTGGCATACTTTCATTTTCTTGGCGCAAAGATAAGTTTGCTACATTCTCATCATTAAGTTTTTCTGAGACTTAATCTTATCGAAAGAATCTCAGAACAAATATTTTCTCGCTAGTGTCTTCCCGACACTACAGTATAAGCGCTACCTTTATCAACCTTCTAAATCTTTCAGTTACCCCAAGCATAACACACTGGGTTTTTCACTAATCTGCACAAAATAATTTAATGTTGGTCCCGGTAAGTGTCAAAAACGATGTTTCCCTCCTTAAAACACTAAATTCGCGCGCACACTTCTATGTATATAGTAGTTGAGTAATTTGGAGATTTTTTTTTTTTTTTTTTGAAATAGGCTATATAGCCTGACAAAGTTATTTCTCAATGATCGCCCTTCAATAATTCACACTGCAGTACTCTTCTCATACGGTTTCTTATATTTATATTCTATTGAAGTAGTTACAAACCTAAAACCAAATCATGTATAGTTACTTGGTTTTAAAATTCTTTACTCAGGTTCCTTTGATCGTCTATCCCGAGATTTAACACCCACGGCTCGAGTTAATAGGAATTCACCAATAACGATAATTCACTCTCCGAGGACTCTTAATACCTTTGCGTGAATATTCCTGCATTTAAGAACACAAATAAATATCACGAACATAAAACTAATGGTTTTCTCCCCTTATCTCTAAAGCTTTCGCATCTCAAAAGGAAACTACGTCCCGGGAGGCAAACATCCATTACTGTTGTTTACACTTTACAAGACCTCCTCAACAACAACATTTAAAAGTATTCTTCCCTCTTCTGCCAAACTAAATCTACATTGTGATCCGCCATCCCGTTGTCCAATGGGACAATCTTTAGAAGGAAGAATTAACTAAATTATAGTTAACTATGTTTAGTAATAGGAATGAATACGCATACACACAAAATGAAATACAATGTCGATTTTGTTTTACACAATATGAAGAAAGTCTTTTTTATGAACTTATTTTTCTTACGAAATGAAATTGAAGCTTTGGAATGTAGTTGGTTTTACTTGGTGAAATATGTGTAGACATTAATTGATGTTTGCTCCTCTTAAAATTGACAAATCTACGTGGAGTGCAAAAAGATCTATTGGGTGATAAACATGGACGTGGTGTACTGCAATAAGATTAGGTTCCATTGGGAGTCATATCTAAATTACCAGTGTAATAAAGGTTTCGTACTCATTTGAAATATCCTGGAATTATGATGCATGATAATTACGTGGTTTGGTATAGTGTTACACCTTTGTAATTACCTATTAAGTTTAGTATAAAAATAATGAAGATTGAAAATTAGATCGAGGATTATAGATACTAAGTAGTTCAACTGATTTATATAAATATCAAATTAAGTTTTCTTTTTTTATTTGAAGTTTCAATAGTATTTTCATCCTATGTGAAAATTTGGTGTAGTATCTGTTGTATATAATTAACGATAAGGTTAGTATAAAAATTAATATGGAAAATTAAATAGTGATCAAGTGCATGAATAGATAAATGAAGCAGAAAAAAGTGTTTAATTCTGGTCCCTAGAGCCGAGTAAATCCTCAGAGCAAAAGTCTTACAAGGCGCCGTAAATTAGCTACATATTGGAAACGTATAATCGCACACACGCACACGCGCACAAAAAAAAAAAAAAAAAAAAAAAAAAAAAAAAAACGGTTGAAGCGAAATTTAATTTCCATCGAAGTTCAATTACTTTCATATTTAGATAGATAAGAAAAGTTATATTTACTACTTCAACTGAAGTAGGATTCCAATCGCAAAAGCTTTCTACCAACAATAACAAAAGGACCAATTAAGTCTCGAAAATAAACAAGGATTTATCGTTCCACAAAACAGATTTTCTCTACCCAAATCAAGGAGGTTAAATGCAGTCATTATACAATAGATGTAACACAAAAGATGAAACTGTAATACTTTTATTGGCCATATAGCTAAAGCCACTGAGAACAGTACCAAAAAATATAGGAACTTTCGTCCGTTATGCCAATGATATATACTGGTGATTTTGGACTCTAAAGATGAAAAGGTTTTTTGAAGACGATTTCATCCAAGTATTTTCGAAATGATTCACAATGATGGGACAATCTGCGGAAAATGTTAAAAGAACTTGGCAAATTAGTTTGGTCGAACGCACAATTCCATACGTAGTTCAGAAAAAATTATTTTTTCTTTATTCGGGAGATTTTTTTTTCCTTTGTTGACATAAAATCCTGAGAGATCATGAACATAATGTACAGTACTTACCTAACGGATAATGCCTCATTTATACAGAAGAAATATAAATACAGGATTCAAGGAAAATTAAAGAAGAGTTATCAATTTCCAGAAACAATGATATATATGCCAGTGATTAGTTTTCATGCAAGGTGTGCGAAAGGTAAGGGGGTGCGTAGCGATAAATTTCCAATGTTCAAACATTTGTCACTATAAATAATCGCGTCATATGCTTACCACTTCCATGAGGCAAGAGTGAGCACTATGCAAACACGGGCAATCACTGCTGACTGTGTGTATCAATACGTTTCAATGGGCCCATATTTGTCCGTACATTGCGTAGACATTGAAGGCACAAACCATGCTTCACACGACGAGGTACTAAAATGACTCTTCTTGCCACAATGCATTGTGCAATTTATGGGGATAAAATCATGAATCTGTCAAGGAGGCTTAAATTCCTCTCTCACTTCCCACATACTAAACGCAATTTCATTCCAACACTTTTGGTACGCCATAATTTAGTACACTGTCACATCATCAGTTACATCCGTTATTACTATAAATACATTAAAGTTTCAACCTAAGAGTTTCAATTTTCTCCCTCATTACCATTGATCATCAACACCATTTGATTCTGTAAATTAATGCTCTTATATTCTAAATAATTTGTAGAGATCCTAATGCAGTTATTCGTCCTTTCTTTCATCCTATCATGATACACGGGTTTTTTCCAAATTGCCCAAACAAATCAACCACTTAAAGAAAAGAAAGTCAAAGGACACAAAATACAGAACTAGAAAGGACAAAACTGCATTTGGGGGTGAATTAGGGATGCATTTTGGTACAAGAAAAAGTTCTCTGTCCCAGGATTTCGCTAATAATGAAACTAATTTAATATGGCACAGATTTTGAAAAGACTGACGGTAATCAGGAACGTTTCTATGATTCTGAACCAGTACCATGATTCCACCTAAAGCACTTTCCACACAAAATAGGCCTTTACGCATTCTCTGATCCTTAGGGGATAAGGATAAATTGGAATTGGCATATGGTCAGGGATGTCTCCCTTCCACCAACCAATTATTTCACTGTTTGTTCTGCTCCATTGATTCCACGCAAGTCCACTGATAGCTTGGATTAACATCTAGTATTATAACTTTTTTTTTGTCTTTCTTTACACCAGGTTGATATAGCACTACTCCCTCGTGTCCTGTAGTTGTTAGCATTTATAAGGCTTCTTTTGCACTTACTAGCACTATTAGGCTCTTTTTCCCTGGGTAAGCTTTAATTGAGTGCCCCTTATTATACACTTCAGAATCCACTTTTCTTTATCTTTTTCATTTCCAGTGTAACCTCGTGGGAATTAGAGTGTAGTTGACTCCTGTGCTGTTAAGTTATCTACATTTGCTTTTGAAACACTATTTAAACTATTATTTGAGTCATTTCCATTCTCAATGTTCTCTTTAATACCGTTATTTATTACTATTCCACCATTTCTAATCTCGTTAATTTTCACAGCAATGTTTTCCTTCTCTCGCCTTCTCTTTTTTTTTCCTCTGTCTTGGATTCATAGTCTTTAAAATTACCTTCATTCCCGTCCTCCTGGTCATCCGTACTCTCGTCCGAAATTCCGCGAGGCGGGTTCCATTATTTTGACGTATCTTCTGAGGGCTCTCCCATGGTGGTGGTAGAGAGATCACGCATGTGGTCCGTCGCGTTAGATCGGCTGTAAATTTGGAGAGAGAGAAGGGAGTGAACGGTAGACAAGGAATGTGGGGATTTGGCAGGTAGGGAGGGTGGGGAGAAATGGCGAGGGACGAGATCTAGGAGGATTAATATATATTAATCCTCCTAGGACGAGACGATACACCGAGGTAAAGTTTAACCGTCGTATCAGAGGTCAGTGGTTTGGGACGGGAGGTTGGGATTTGGCACACCTTGGGATTAAGGGTCACTGACTCACTTCTCATTGTCCTCACGATCAACCCGTGTAGCGACTACACTAGAGAAAACGAATATGATTGCTTTCACTGAATGACTTCATTTTATCACTACGAGTATCACAGCTCAATATATCCTCCACAACAAGTAAGTGTGATATAGTTCCACTGTACGAACGAATCAGTACAGGATCACAGCACAGGTACCACTATAATAAATCCATGTGGGCACCAAGAAAGAGCGCGGGCTGTGACATGACCTCTCGCACCCGAAACCAGAAGGCAACTGTGCTGTATAAAAAAAAAGAGAAAGACTGCATTCTTGAAATTACTCTTACCTAGGTAATACTTTTGGCCCAAGCTTTTTCATTGTAAATATAGAAGCGAGGCAATTAAATGCAAGTTAAAGAATACCAAACCAATTTATTGTACTTTATGATTTATAGTACGATTATAAAAATTAAGAACAAGACGCTCAAAACATAAAAATGTTGATTTTACTTATTATGAGTAAGTTAAATTTAGTTACTGCAGATCAGATGTATTTACTTTGTTACTCTGAGAGAAATTATGTGCACACTGACATTCGAACAAATGTTCAAGTATATGTAATATTATATAAGTATTAAATAGTGCCACGTAACGATCAATTATTTGAATCAGTAACGGTGCAAAAGATTGTGATTAAACAACAAACAAAATTACTTAAAAACTCATAAATTCATAATGCAAAGCCTTCAAAATATGAGTAAACCTGAAATATTTTAAAAATAAGAGTAAAATCTTGCTTTAAAAGTAAAAGGAGAGCTGACTATACCCGCTGCCTTAAACAAAGCTTCTACTACAGAACAAATATCAAAATATCATTCAAAATGAAAAGGAAATTCTGAAATCTATAAATATAATTTTCTTTTTTTATAAAATGCATTGTTCTATATTAAATTACACTGAGGAATTTGTGTTATTAGATACTAAAATAAATCCTAATTATATTGCCACAAATGCATCGCTAAATGCTGCAGTTTATTCAGAATGAAATAGCAGTGCAAATATTTCTCAAAGGATTTAGAAACAAAAAATCTTAATTGTATAGTTCTGTCGAAGACATCGATTGATTCCTCTCCATCTATAGTCAAACCATTCAGTGGTGGCCGCTGAAAAGAGCTCTTTAGCAGAACTTATCGTGCCTGAGCGTAAACAATTTGTTCATTTTTCCTTGAAGGAAGTTCTCTTTAGAGACAAGTCGAAAAACTTTGAAAAAAACAATAAAGGCAGATTAAGAGATTAACAGTAATACTGGACAAGCATCCTTTTTTTCCCCTAACCCTTTCTTTACAACTGTACTTGCAGGCTCAAGATCACCTAAATATCATCAACATCTTTTATAGATATACACACACACACACACACACACACTATATATATATATATATATATATATATATATATATATATATATATATAAATTATATATATATATAATCTAAAAAACTTATATCTAAGCATAAACAATGCTTATAATGAACTCGGAAGAGTTATTAAAAAAAAGAACCCTTTTAAATCTTTTTAATTGTTCTGCCCTTGCCAGATACTTATCGGTGCTACTATAGTGTGAGGTCTACCGCCTTATGTCGCCTACCCAGGTGGAGGGTGAGGTCTATCGCGTGACCAGAGTCCCAAAGCCCCGCACCTAACCATCGAACATGTGAACTGCCCAAATCCATCAAAAACGTGACCTGTCCATGTGACCTGCCCATGTAAAGGGAAGCAAATCAAGCTCCTAAATCAGTTTTTCCCTCGGCCTAAAAGAGATATCATCGATATCAGCATTCCACAGTGAACCACCAGCAATATTATATGGATCCAGTGACAGGAGCACACACACAGGCAATTGAGCGAACGTGGTAGGACGCTAAAACGATGATTCTGAAGAGATTAATGCGAGGTGTTGGTCGTCAGCTGTTCCAGTCTCATCTTGATCATTTTTGCTGGAAGGTGATGAGAAAAAATTCCAACGATCTATTTGTGTTATTCTTAGAAGATGTACGAAGTGTGTATCGCAAGAATAAAAGTATGGAAATATATGATAACCTGTTTGATGTACGAAGAGTGTATCACTAGAATAAATGAATTGAAATATATGATAACATGTTTGATGTACGAAGAGTGTATGGCTAGAATAAATGTATGGAAATATATGATGACATGTTTGATGTACGAAGAGTGTATCGCTAGAATAAATGTATGGAAATATATGATAACATGGTTATTTTTACCTTTATTCCTTTTTTTAAATGTAATTAGAAATTCAATTATCTATTTAAGTCATTTCTAAGATATGTTTAAATTAAGAGTTTATTTCTTAAACAAATGTATGAAATGTGTTTTATCTATGAAGGACGAATCATTCAGCAGTAGACCTCACGCTATACTACTAACGGGAGGTAGATCTCACGCTATAGTGTGGTAGACCTCACGCTATAGTAGCACCTACTTATCTTTCCATACCATTTCCGTGCTTGTGGTCTTCGGGTCACATCCGTCAATCAATGGTCTTTCAGCTTATAAGATTAGGATTTCTTAAAGGAAAAGTCAATTCAATATTCTCTCTCTCTCTCTCTCTCTCTCTCTCTCTCTCTCTCTCTCTCTCTCTCTCTCTCTCTCTCTCTCTCTCTCTCTCTCTATATATATATATATATATATATACATTATATATATATATATATATATACATTATATATATATATATATATATATATATATATATATATATATATATATATACATATATATATATATATATATATATATATATATATATATATATATATACACACACACACAAATGACCTTCTTGAAAATATCTACAATGCGATGAATAAAAATGAATACCTTGGTGCGGTCTTTTTAGATTTGAGTAAAGCCTTTGACACAGTGTCTCATGATGTGCTGCTTAAAAAGCTTGAACATTATGGAATACGTGGAAATGCGTTACTCTTACTAAAATCCTACTCAACGAGTCGAATACAATTTGTGACCCTCGATGGCTATCTGTCAGAGGTTATGGATGTCAAAATAGGTGTTCCCCAGGGATCAGTCCTAGGACCGTTATTTTTCCTCGCCTATATCAATGATCTACCTCGATCAGTAGGTAGGTTAAGCTCCATACTCTTTGCCGATGACACTACGCTTCATTTTAGACATAAAAATATCTACTCCCTCTGTGATACACTAACCAATGATTTAACTCGTGTAAAAAACTGGCTACTAGCAAATAAGTTAACCTTAAATGAAAGAAAGACATACTTCATAATCTTTTCTCTACGTAGAGTTCCGGATAACATAAGGGTTGCTATAGGAAATCACACTCTGGATCAGAAGTCCAGTGGTAAATTTTTAGGGATAATTCTTGATAATAAACTAACTTTCTGTGAGCATGTAAATATGACAGTTAATAAAATTGCCAAAGTAATGGGTATCATATATAGATTAAAAGAGTATTTCCCCTTATGTATTATAAAACAATTGTATCACTCGTTAGTATCTCCTCACCTAAATTACTGCAATACGGCGTGGGGGAGTAGTAGTAGAAATGTCTTGCAACCATTAATTGTAATTCAAAAAAGACTGGTAAGAATCATAAGCTCCAGTGATTACTTAGCTCATACATCGCCACTCTTCCGGTCTATCGATATTGAAGCTGGAAGACACTTATAAGCTCTCCTTAATGAATATGATGTTCCAAACACTTATTTTGAACAAATTTCCAGATTTAAGACGAAAAATAATTCAGGAACAATCAGTTCATCCATATGGAACAAGAAATTCAAACTTAACTCTTCCTTTCATACGTATTAATAGATGCGAGCAATCGTATCTATACCAAGGTATTAAACTTTGGAATACTCTGCCCGCTTATCTAAAGGCACTGCTTAGCTTTCGGTCTTTTAAGAAATCATATACAAATCTCCTGTTATCTGGGTATTAAGCTTTATTAATAAATATTTATACTTGCCTACCTAACCACAACGCAAGTATGTTTCATTGTTTAGAATATTTTTTTTTTGTAAAACTAGTTCTTTTACTGAGTTTTTTGCTTAATATCTACAATTTTTCAATGTATATACCATTAGCTTTCATATACCATCTTTTTTTATCATATAAATATGCTTTTCCATTTGTTTTTAGGCTAAGATTCTCATTTATATGTATCTATTTGTATACATATGATTATGTATATGTATGCGTACATTTTGTATATCTATATCCATATTTACTTTATTTTTTATTTTTACTTAATTGATGGTATTATTTTGCTGTATTATTGCCCGAAGAGCTCTGCTCCACATGGGCTTGGACTGAGTCTCTTTTTCTTTTTGTAAATCTTTGAATGTAAATATTTTTTGTCCAATAAACATTATTATTATTATTATT